>NC_058406.1:39976073-40203151 GCF_002201575.2 Neomonachus schauinslandi
TGCCTAAAAACAGAGGTGGGAGGCCAGAAGAGTGAGTCAGGGTCCCTGCGTAGAACTACCTTCCTGTGTGCCAGGCACTGTACACACTTCACCTCACTTGATCCCAAAGACAATGCCAGAAAGGAATCTGTACCTTGCCTCTGCTTCCTGGCTGGGACTGCAGAGCTTCTGGGGGCAGAGCTGGAAGTGACCCCAGGTTTGTGTGCTTCCAGGGCCTTGCCCACTGGATCCACAGCCAGCCCTGACAGGGAAGGTGCAGCTGTGCAGAGACCCCCAATCCCCACCCCAGGGTACATCCCTGAAAGCTGCTCCCCTTCCCCAGGAGTCCAGCCCTCCAGAAACCTGGCTATGTCCTGCCCCCCAGTGGCCGAGCCTTGAACCTCAGCTCCTGCCACCAGGGGCTGTGGAGGAAGAACTGGCAGTGGCTCATAAAGAAGTACAGGGGGGTGGAGAAGGAAAAGGAGCAGGACATCGTGGAGTCGAGTCTCAGGAGAAGGCAGAAAGCAGCCTCCACCTGGGGGCCCCTTTCAGGCTGAAGCTCAGGGATACTCCTAGTTCCACTCTGCCCTCCATACTTCCATCTACCCTTCACAAAATGAGGAAAAGCTGGTCTTTGCAGGGGTGGTGGGAAGATCTCTCCCCCTCTGAAACCTGTTGCTCATCCCATCTTTAACCTCCTGGTGTCATCCTTACCTTCTCCCTCTCTGCCTGGCACTGAGTCAGCAAGTCCTCATGATCTGACCTCCTCTATAGCTCTTGAATCCCACTGGCCTCGCCCGCACTCACTGCACCAGCCTCCATCCCACATCCCCGCTCCAGGCCACTTGGGATGTCTTTCTACTGCCCTTGTCCATATGGTTTCCTAACCCATCTCCTTGCTCCCATCCCTGTCCCTGCAGGCCATTTCCACACCACCACCAGTCTGTTCTTTATTTAATGATTTTATTTAACAGAGAGAAAGAGCATGAGTGGGGGAGGGGCAGAGGGAGAAGGACAAGCAGACTCCATGCTGAGAGTGGAGTCTGACATGGGACTTTATCCCATGACCCTGAGATCATGACCTGAGCCAAAATCAGAGTCGGATGTTTAACCAACTGAGCCACCCAGGCGACCCCACTCTGATCTTTTTAAGTCAGGTCATGTCAGTTCCTCTTTGAAATCTTGGTAGCCCAGAATGCTTAGGATAAAATCCAGACTCCCTGTAATGGACTGTAAGCCCCTACCCTGTTTCCTCCCCCAGTTTCCTCTCCAACTTCATGTTGTTTCCCCCTCACTCACTCTAGCCACACTAGCTTCTGGGCTGTTCCCAGAACACCTGAGATGCACTCACCTTCCCCACCCCTGCATCTTCAGTGTCCTTTGCCTGGAACGCTCTTCATTAAGAAATCCATATGGCTTGCTCCCACACTTCATTCTGGTGTCTTCTCAGACAGGCCTTGCCTGATTTTTCTTTACTGCATATACCAGCCTGATGACATACTGTACACCTATTTGTGTGTTTCTTATCCCTCTTCTCACTAGAATATGAGCCTTGAGATGGAGGGGTCTTTGTTTACTGTTGGATGTCCTCAGGACCTGGCCCTTGGGGTGCCCAACAACTGCAGGAGGGATTTCTTAGGGCACAGATCTAAGCCACAAACATCAAGGGCTCCCCCACTCTCAGATTAAAGCCCAAACAGCCACTCAAGGCCCTTTGTGACCTGATTTTCTGATTCCTCTTCTGCCATTTCTCCCCCATCAGTCCTGAAACTCCCAGGCCTTCACCTGTGCCATCCCTCTGCCTGGGATGCCGTTGTCCCTCCTTACCAGGCCCATCCGCTGGCCTCCTCTAAGAGCCTTCTGCCACCCCTCCCCCAACCCAAACAACTTACCCTCATTGAGTCACCAGAAGTTAGGATGGATGCAGTGACCTAGAGTTCTGAGACCCACAGGCACCCAAGTTATCAAGGGATGCTATGGGGCCACTCTGATGGAAAACAGCCACCTCCCTGGGTGGGAGTCCTGTCTCCCCAGGCTTATCTGATTGCCCAATGATTCCACACATTTATTTTGCTGGATTACTCTACCAGGCTCTGTGTAGACAGTCCTTGTCCTCAAGAAGCTTACAGCTAGTGACTTAGGGGGAAAGTCCCTCCACAGTACCCCTGCACTCCCACCCACAAAGCCCTTCACCTGGTGACACAGAACCTCTTGGCAGCACCCTAGCTCCTGAGCCTCGGTCCTTGCTGCTCTCCTCACTTGGAGTACCCTTCCACTTCCTCCACTCTGCCACCCTAAATTCTCCTCTTCTGTCCTCCTGGCTGGCCTGCCCAGGGCTGCCTCTGAGCTCCCCTTAGATTCCCTCACTACGGCACTCAGCATACCACTGTCTCCACTATGCGTGTGGCCATCTCAGGCTGCATGCACTGGGGGAAATGCGAAGGCCCCACACGGATGACTTGGCACAGTCCAGTCAAAGAGGGATGCCGAGCAGAGGGGCTGAGTAGTGGCCATACGCTAAGTTCCTAGAGCTGGAAGTTGGTGGATTCGGGTGGCCAAGTGCCACAGATTAGGAATGAACAAGGCCCCAGAATTCGAGGTACTACAACCCCCACTTTCACAGGAAGCACTTCTGAGGAAAGCATTGCGGGTAGGGGGTGGGGGGGCTGGCCACCTCAAAGCCACACAGTGAGCTGGCGATGGAGCTGACTCACAGCCAGACTTCCTGACACCTGGGAGGCCTGGTCCCGCCTCAGCTCCTCCCAGCAGCTGCGAGGGCACCCCGGGCCTCTTCTTCCCTGTGTATGTGAGCCCAGCTGCCTGCCTCCCTCCACAGGAAGGCTTCTAGGTCACTTTAGTTCAACAAGGTTCCCTGAGGTGGTGTTCCCACTGGGGGTGGGAGGGGATGAGGAATGAATCTCAGGCCCAAAGGCGCTAGGTCTGAGGGAACATCTTCAACAGCATGGTGGTCTCAGGGCAAGAAGGGCCTCCTCGGTGGGACTTAAGGAACAAGGGAAAAGCAAAGGCCTTGATGTCACACAGAACTGTCTTCAAATCCAGTGTCTGTCACCGGCACGTGTGGGCCAGGAAAGTCACATACCCTCTCTTGGCTTCCATGTCCCTGTGTGCCCAATGGAGGTAACTTCTACCTCATCGGGTGTATGTGGAAGAAACAGCAAGTGCTGGGCACCCAGTAAGCTCAGTGAAAGCCTGCCCCCTCCTCCAGCCCCTCCTGCCCCAGACCCAAAGAATTCCCTTTCAGCTTTGTCCCTGGACAGGGGTACTGAAAAGGTGGGGGAGGGATGAGAAATCAGGATTTAAGGTCATTGAGACCCATGTTCTCTATATTTGCCAATACCAAATTGGATGCTCTCTGATGATCTCCATGATTCTAAGAGTCTTAGTTGCGCATTCTGTGCTATCATTACTGTGATGATAATGGCTAACACTTACTTTACCACTTACCATAATGTTACAAGTTTTCACCTATTGTGGGCATCTGCTGTGCTTTATTTTGCCTTCATAGGATCTCTTTAATGCCTCTTCCCACCAACCAACACTTTTTCTGGGGACATCCCCTCATTTTTTCTGGAGAACCACCCCTCTCCTACTCTTGATCCACGAGGAGTCTTCCCACCCCTGTTCCCAAGCACTGACATGTGACCTATGCCAGACCAGTGAGCCTCGATTGTGGGACTATGGTTGAAACCAAAGGGAAGATGTGAGTTAGGGGCAGGCGGTCCGTGGCCACCCTGCCTGACACATGGAGAAAACCCGCCTGCACAGCAAAGATGTCATAGAGCAGAGCACAGCCACAGATGGAAAAATGTCAACCCAGATAACATAATTTGAATTCCTGGATCCAGCCCTACCTGAAATCAGTTGTGCCTAGAATTTTCAGTTCTGTGAACTAAAGAGCCTTTGGTGTTTTCAACCTGCATAGTCCATATACAGTGGCCATTAACCCCATGTGACTTTTTAAATTTAAATTTGCATTAAATAAAATTGAAAGCAGCCAGGTTCCCAGTCACACCAGCACACTGTAGGTTCTCAACGTGCCCTGTACCTGGGGGCTACCTCCACCATAACAGAATGTTCTATCGGACAGCACTCACCTAGACAGCTGAGCCATGCTTCCGTCCCTTGTGACTAAAAATCTTGACTGACACTGTAGTTCTAAACTTTATCTGCTCCTCACGGTCTTTAGTTCCTACCAACCCTGAGTCCTCTTAGAACTTATGGTTCGGTTTAAGTTCCAGCTGAGACATCTGTTTTCAGTTAAGGGTTTGGCCCTGGGTCTGGGGGTTTGTGGCCAGGCTGGCTTGGCCTGGCCCCCCAGCGGCCCCAGCACCTGGTGTCAGCCCACCTTGGACCAGGAGTTCTCCTTGCTGAGCAGGTCGGCATAGAAGTAGGCCATCTTCCACTGGCCCTTGTACGTGAAGCACCACATCAGCTCCCAGTAGCACATGTGGTGGAACTGCTTCCAGTGCTGCTGGGCCTCACAGCACTCCTCGAACCGCTGGATGGCCTGCGGGCAGCTGCTGGTCAGCGTTGTGGCCCCACCGCCCTGCCCCGCTCCACGGCAGGCCCAGCCTCCCCCAGCGCTCGGTGGCCCAGCCCTGTGCCAGGCTCGGGGGCGGGGGAGGGGCAGCAGCGCTGGGGGGATGGGATGGGAGTTCCGGGCTCCAGGCCTGGGTCTACCCACTAAGTCTTACTGATAGGACAACCCTGGGCCCAGTTACTGCCCCTTCCTGGGACTCTAGTCTTTGGGCACAAAATGAAAGGATGGGAAAGAGCTCTAATGGAAGGACAGGAGGCAGTGGAAAGTATTAATATGAAAGCAATAAAATGTCTGTGCCTCAGAACAAACTCAGGAAGCTTCCAGTAGCTCCCATGAAAGGACCTGGACTCGGGGCATCTGTCTTGCCGCTTGAGGAACCACAGCCAGGGCCAGCTGGAGACCCCAGAACTCTACATTGTGCAGTCCCTCCTGGGGATTCTGCCAGACCCGGGTCCCTCCCCTCTCGAGCCCCTTCGATGGCTCCCTCCCATCTACGGAGCTCAGACTCCTTAGCCAGGTCATCAAGGTGCCCACCTCACACCCTGACACCGCTGCTCCATTCACAGTGCCTGTCACCAGGCCCTGAATAAGCAGGGCCTCCACCCCTCTGTCTCACCGAAGGGCCCCCCTGTGCGGGAATGCGGCAGTCCTGCATCTCCCTGTCAGATCTTACTCACCGCGAATGCCACCTCCTCCCTCATCTCCCCAGACTGTCCTGTTCTGAACTGCTTCCCCCCCCCCCCCCCCCCCCCCCTTTTTTTCCCCCCTCGCCCCCCCCCCCCCCCCCCCCCGCCCTCTTGTTGTTTCTCTCTTGGAGCCCTCCTCCCAGTCTCTGCCCGCTGGTCTGGGAGACCACAAGGGTCACCAGCCCTGGCTCAGACCCCCGTTACTCACTGTGTCAACATTGCCCTTAATGGCTTCAATCCGCCCCGCGAAGAACAGGAAGATGGCACCCTGCAGCGACACGCACATGGGTCTGTGTGGGTGCGCAGGGCACACATGGGCCGGGGGGGAGGTTTCGGGGCGGGTTTGGCGGGGGAGGGGGGGAGACTCACCTTAGGATATCGCTTCAGGTAGGGCTTCAAGAGCTTCTCTGCTTCCTCGATGTTGACGTTCCCGGTACCTGAAGGAGGCGAGGGGACAGCACATATCACCACCACTGGCTCTTGGAATCCCCCCAGCAATCGACCAGGGACTTCTCGGGGCCTCCTCTTCCCTCTCTGGGAAATGGGTATAATAATTCTCCTACCTCCAGGGTGATGTGAGGATTAAATAAGACGGTGCGAGTATTGCCCCGGCACACAAGGCTCAATACCCAAGAGCCATGCCCACCAGGGTGGTACCCAGAACCCCAAGGGCCTGCCTACAGTGTCCTCACACCCTCTACAAGGTGGGCATGACCATCCCCATTTCCCAGAGGACAAAACGGAGGCTGGAACCTGGGCACACTGTGAGGAAGTGAGTGGTCGGCAGGCCAGGCCCCAAGACAGCTGATGGTGCTCTGCTAATTCTGGTCCCAGCGCCCCACCCCCAGTCCCGGGGGCCTCCCCCGGCAGGGTCCGCAGCTCCTTGTCCTTAGAGCCAGCCCAGCCCCAGGCACCCCGGCTGTCGCTGTCGCCCAGGGGGCGCTCCTACCGAGCACGAAGGTGAGGAAGGTGTGGTAGCAGAGCAGCAGCATGACACAGAGCACAGCGCGGAAGCTGTGCCCTGAGGCGCCCTCCTCCAGCTGCAGCAGCCCGTAGTCCTGGCGGAGAGAGACCCACAGGCTGAGGCCAGACCCAGGGTGCGGTGGGGGCTGGGGGGCCCACCGGACAGCTGGGAGGGCCGTGCTGCTGGGGCAGGGGCACAAGAGTGCTGGACTCCGCGTCTGGAAGCCCGCCGGCCAGGTCAGCCGCCCGCAACCCCCGCACCCGGGCTGGGCCACCCTGAGCCAGGCTGCCCCTCTCGCTGCCTCAGCCACCTTCCTGGGGTGCCAAGGCCAGGGCGGAGGCTTGGGTCCAGGTGTCCCCTACTTCCTCAACAGCCCCTTCCCCATTCCTGCCTTTATTCACCTGCTGGCCCCCATGGTGAGCACTGAGGCCCGGAGCAGCCCCGGGTCTGGTCGGAGAGGAAGAGAGGCCAGACTCCACTTGAGGCAGATAATCCTAACCAGAGGCTCAGAGCACAGCACGAGGACTGCAGTCTGGGAAGGCTTCCTGAAGGAGAAGGCTCTAGAGCCTGGCTGGGGAGGAGGAGAGGCCAGACTCCACTTGTATCCCTGCCTGCAGTTTCTGCCCCCATCTGTCCTCCAGGGTAATCTGACCTACCTCACCCCTGCCTCAAACCCTCCATAGCTTCCTTGCCTTCAGGGTAAAGATGAAGCCAAAGCCAGTGTCTGAGGTCTCTCCCACTTTGGTCTCGTCACCCTCTCCTCCTAGCCAGGCAGGCCACACCGTCCCACCTCTTGGCCTTTCTCATGCTCTTCCCTCCTGTCATCATCCCGAAATCCTTCTCAGGACTCAAGGGCCTTCTTAAAACAAAACTAAAAGAGACCTTTGGAGCCTCTAGCTGGTGTTTCCCAGGACCAGGGCCATGGACCATGGACAGGTCTCCAGACAGACATGAGGCTCAGAGTCCCAAGTGAGGGTCTTCCCTTTCCAGTTCTCTATGTGTCCTGATGGTATGCAGGAGAAAGCCTCAGTCCCGTGCTGGTGTGTGTTCAACACCTCTTCCCACAGGAAAACGGCGTCAGTAGATCCTACAGCCTGCTCTCACAAGATTGCTTATGGTTATGATTATGTTCTTATCATGCCAAATAACATGGGTTTTCTATGTAGTAGTGTTTCCTTTAGATAAACTTAAGTAAAAAATATGAGCCATTTTTGGGAAAAATAATACATAAATAATAATATTGAGGTCTACAGTCGTGGCAAAAATCAGGAAAGGCAAGAGGAAGTTCAAGTTTGAGAAACATTGATCAGTCTAAAACAAAAAAGCCCCTTGTTTTACCCAAAAAGACCCAGAGGAGGAGGAGGAGATGAATGAGGCTGGACTGACCCAGGACTCCTGACTCCCAGGCCACGGTTCCTTCTACAATGAGGGGCCTCCTCCACCAGGGAGCTCTCCCTGATTTGCTACCTAGTACTCAGACTCCTGCCTTTAGCAAAGTCTCTGGGTGCTTGCGTCCTCTGGTTTCTGCCCTCAAGGCCTGATGCATGGTAGTGCTTCTCTTCGGCATCTCTCAGACAAGAAAATGATCTCAAGGGAAAGAACTAGCTCAAAGTCTTCCAAAGGGAGGAGGACTAGGTTCCTGACACCTGTAAGGCTCAGAGAACATGACTCCAGGCCACTGCACGAAGTTGCCCTTCACACCCATCCTTACCCTACAGCCTCTTCACCCTGTGTGGGGCTGGGCAGGGATCACTGGCCACATTTCACTGGAGAGGAGACAGAGGCTCAGAGAGGCCTGGGCTTTGTCCAGGGCCACAACTGAGGGGGGCTGTACCAGGACCAACACACAGGGCCTGCGGCCCCTCAGCCCCACCCTGTCCAGCTGAGCCAGTCAGGAGTCCCAGAAGACAGGCGGTTACCTTGTTTCCTGAAAATCCCACAAACTCCAACAGCCGCAGGATCCTGTTAGGAAGCATGGACAGCGTCTGCAGGAACAGAGGCAGGTGGGCATGTGGAGGGGTGGGAGCTGTCCGTCCAACTCCCCAAACTCCAGAGTCCCATGGTAATCCTGGGGGAGCACCTATCTCCAGAATGCCCACAAGGAGGGCCAAGGTTTCCCAGAAAGCCAACTTCCCCGGATGGAGAAGCACCTCAGTGTGACAACTAGGAGCAAACTGTGTCTAAATCCTAATCTCACCACACCCACTGGGTCACCCTGGGCAAGCTACATAGCCTTTCTGTGCCTCAGTTTCCTCATCTGGGAATAATAATAGCCCCTTCCTCCTAGGGGTACCATAAAGATGGATCAAACTAAGGTTTGTAAAGCACATGAAAGCTGGTGTTTCACACTGAATCCCTGCTCTGCACCAGGGGCTCTGTCATTGCATTTGATCCTCAGAACAGTCCTGCCAAGAAAGATCACTGTCCCTTTTGATAGATAGAAAAAGAGAGGCAGAGATAAGTGACAGGACATGCCTAGGGTCCCACAGCTCATCAGAGGGGGGCCAGTTCTCAAACCCAGGACAGCCTGGCTATAACCTGCTAAAGCATCTGATGAACTCTGCAGTTTGAACTTCTCAGCACTTGGGCCACTTTATATACAAGGAAACTGGAACCCAGTTTCCCACTTCACATACAAGGAAACTGGAACCCAGAGTGGGGCAGGGACCCCGGCCCCAAGGCCTGCTCTTGGAACAGGCTTTGCCAAGAGGGGAGAGAGCCACACGCTGCCTCATATGCACTTCCGGACAGGTCTCTGGACACCCGGGGCCAGGAGTCTAAACTGTTGATGAGCATCTCCTCCTCCCAAGAATAAGCTTCAGAGCCTCCCTGCCTCGCTTAGCTCACACTGTTCCTTCTGCCTTGAGTGCCCTTCCCGCCTACAGATCCTTCAAGATCCAGCTCAGATATTCCCTACTCCATGGAACCTTCCCCAACCTCCCCCAGGAAGGGGTCTTGGCTTTCTGTTCCTGTGGGTTGCCCACTGCTTCCAGGCCTTTCTCCTGCTACTGGTCAATATTTAACCACCAGCTCTCCAGGATAGAAAAGGCCCTGATTTATTGTGTTTGTCTTTTTCTGGTCCTATAAATACCGCCGCCATGTGCATTTCAAGCTTTCAACTTGACTTGGGAAGAAATGCACAGACGGACTTCTGAAGCCAGCGCCAGCACCCACTCCCACCCCACCCCAGCTCTGAGTGGCCGAGGCTGGCAACAGGTCTGCTTTCTTGCTGGGTCCCCGGGCCAGCATGGGACCCAGCACCACAGGCCAGCAGAGAGCAGGTGTAGGGGCACTCCCACTCACCAGGTTGAAGGCTCCCACACCAAGCTTCACACCTCCTTCAAAGTGTCTGTGGTTCTCTCCCTTGCAGTAATGTGAGGACTGCACAAGGCTGTCCAGCTCCCTGTGGAGAGAGGCACAGTCTTGTTTCAGCCACATAGTGGGGGCGAGGTCCCATTCCAAAGCTGGGGACTAAGCTTGCCCCCGACTCCCAGCTGTTTTCAGAACTCCCTGGTGGTAGACTGATAACAGTTCTGGCAATCCAGAGAGCTGATACTCGAGGAATTTCTAACCCCATCTCCATAATAACATACTCCTTGCCCCTGAATGTCAGCCTTATCAGCCCTAGCACACCTGCCTCGTCCAACGTCTAGGTATTTGCACATGCTCTGCATTCTCTCTAGAACAGTTTCTTAACTTTGGCACTACTGACATTTTAGGCTGGATAAAGTCTTCGTTCAGGTGGAGGTGGGGGGCTGTCTGTACTATCATAGGATGTTTAGCAGCATCCCTGGCCTCCACCCACTAGATGCCAGGAGCAACCTCCCCCAAGGCTGTCACAACCAGCATGTCTCCAAATATTGCCAAATGCCCCAGTGAAGAGCCACTAGGCTAACTCCAACACCCCATCCTTCAAGAAGTCTACCTGGGGCCTCTTGGTTGAAATCCAGCCCTCTCTTTCCTGGTCATCAGTCACACAGAGTCCATATCCCAGCCTGCCTGGGGTAGGACAGAGGCTTTAAAGATGTGCCCGCCTCCTTCCAGGGCCATGAGCATCTTGAGGGCTTTCAGTCAGCAAACACGGACTGAGGTCTCTTTGTGCCAGGCAATGGAGGGCATCTGGAAGCAAAGCCACCAAGCTGCTGTCCTCACAACTCTCCCACTCTAGGAGACGGAACCCCATCAAGTCACTGTGAGGGTGAGGAGCTCCTCAAAGGAGAAGACTCCTGGGGCCTGACCTAGTCTGGGGTTCAGGGAAGGTCTCCCTGAGAAGCTGACACTTGAGCTGAAACCCTAGGGATGGGGAGGGTTAGCCTGGCACAGAAAGAGTGTTCCTAGCAAAGAGACAGCATGCCCAAAAGCCCTGAAGTAGAATGAGCTTGGCATGTTTGAAGAAGTGAGGGAAGGCCCAAATGTCTGAGGCAGAATGAGGTGGACGATATTGCTCAGAGGGCAGGAGGAGCTCCCAGGAATGACTCAGCAATGACCTGGGACTTTATTCTAAGAGCAAGAGGGGTGTCAGGAGTTGGTAAGGGGGTGACTTAACAAGGTCTGTGCTTTGGAAACATCACTCTGGGAGCTGGTGAAGAGACTGGTGGGGGCAGAGCACGACTCCAGCACAGACCCACCAGGTAATGCAACGCCCATGTACTACATGCTGTCTTATATTCCAGCAGTACCTTGAAATCAGACTCACAATATCTCTGTAGGGAAACAGTCACTTTAGATGGGGAAAATAAGATGATACATAGTCTCAAGTCAATTCAAGTCAACTTTTAATGGAAAATGAGTTTTAATGCCAAACTTGAGGGAAGAAACTGGGCTTTCCAAGTTTTTTTGATTTTAGAATTGTAGATAAGAATTGTAGTGCCATGTTAAGTAGAAGTGTTCGGATTGAGGCTTATTTCTTTTATCCATTAAACAAGGCCTATGGCTGGCCCAGTGCTAAGATGGTATGGAAATGATCTGGCCCTCAGGAGCATGTGAGTGTGTACTGGAGGGGTCCAAAGAAGGCTTCATGCGGAAAGTGGCATTTGGACTGGGCCTTAACAGATGTGTAGGGGTCCTGTTGCTGTTCTTAAAATGACAGTCCCTGTGCCTTCCTCCAAGCCCCTACCACAACACACCGTCCACAATCTGTCTGATTTTCCCCTGCTCGGGGTCAGGCATAGACTTAGGGGAACCAAATGAACAGATATACCTAGAAAACCAGGGGAATAATATTCTGGAAAACTGAGGTCCTGGGGGTGCAGGAATCTTGACTGAGGTCACATGGCATTCTAGGCTTCCTGCCACCAGCAAGTTGCTCTCTACCTCCCACAAAGCAGCCTGAGAGGCACAGGGTCATAGACGCTGTGGACCCAGGCGCCCCCAGACCAGCCCCACTCACTTGTAGGTCTGGTAGCTGTTTCGAACTTTGATGCCGCCCTTGATGAAGCTCACCATGTTCTCATCCTGCAGGAGGGAGAGATGCTAAGAGCCAGGCCTGGGTGGGGAGCCACAGGCTTGAGAGGCATCGTACAAGGCTCCGGGCCCAGCCTGCCCCACCTTGGGCCCAGCTCTCTAAGGAGTCCTGGGAGGATGGGGTCAGGGGTTGGCCAAACCAGGCCTCCCTAAGCCCTGGAACTTGAGATGAGGATTTCCTTGCCAAACAAGACCTCCAAAATGCCCAGGGCTCAACCACAGCCTCACAGTTACATATTCTAAGTGCCTGGCAAGGGGCCTGGAGGAGGCACTCCCAGTGGGTAACAGGCCTCCTCCAGGAGGAGGAACTGTGGGTAAGCGAGAGGGATGCTCATTGTTTTTTTTTTTAATTTTTCTGTTTTTTTTTTTTTTTTTTTTTTACAACAAGCAGCTATTTATCACATTTGTAATTTAAAGCACCAATACCTACAGCCCATCTGTAGTTCCATTCCTGGGGGGTATGCCCAAGAGAAATGATGAACATGGGCTGCAGAAGTCACCTTCAAGAATGTTCACAGCACCAGTGTTGATAGCAGCCAGGAACCAGAAACAACCCAAATGCCCTTCAGCAGGAGAATGGATAAACAGACTGCTATATTCGTAGAAGGGAATATTATACAACCACATAAGGTCGAGTAAAGAAAGCAAGTCCCACACAGCTTGAGGGCTTAAGAACCTTGAAGCCAACTAAAACATAACAATATGCTGCTCAGACATAAATAGGAAGCTGAGAAAACTATTTTTAAAAAATAAGGTGGGGGATGATAAATAAAACTCTAGGCAGTGGTTTCCCCATGAAGGGAGGCAGGGAACAGGGTGGGGAGGAGCCCAGAGGCCTCGCGGACTTGCGAGCTGTGTTCTGTTCTCTGGTTGGGTGGGGGAACTCATGGGTGTTTATTATGTGTAATAGAATACACAAATAAAAGGCCACTCACAATGCAATTATTAACAGTGATCCTAATGACGAATTAGGATTAATCTAATTCTAATTACCTGAGCTACAAAAAGAACAATAGCTAACAAAAAAAAAATAGTACCCTAATAATATAATTCATATGTGCCTCTCTACCCCAATACCCACATTCACATGATTACATGTCACAACCCAGGCTTTCTGGTGAAAGCATGAGGTGGTGGCGCTCATAACCACCACTGTGTGGTGGGGAGCACAGGCTCCAGGCTGGCCAGACCTGCATTCAAATCCCAGCTCTGCCAGGTGCTAATCAGATGACCCTGTGGAAGTGGCTCCTCCCCTCTAGTCCTCCCCTCTGCAGGCCTGTGAGGTGACGATTTAATAATATATGCACACTTATGTAAAAATGACCATGCAGGGCGCCTGGGTGGCTTAGTCGTTAAGCGTCTGCCTTCGGCTCAGGTCATGATCCCAGCGTCCTGGGATCGAGCCCCGCATCGGGCTCCCTGCTCGGCGGGAAGCCTGCTTCTCCCTCTCCCACTCCCCCTGCTTGTGTTCCCTCTCTCGCTGTCTCTCTCTGTTGAAAAATAAAATCTTTAAAAAAACGAAAAAAATGGGGCGCCTGGGTGGCTCAGTTGGTTAGGCGACTGCCTTCGGCTCAGGTCATGATCCTGGAGTCCCGGGATCGAGTCCCGCATCGGACTCCCTGCTCAGCAGGGGGTCTGCTTCTCCCTCTGCCCTCTTCCCTCTCGTGCTCTCTGTCTCTCATTCTCTCTCTCTCAAATAAATAAATAAAAAAAAATCTTTAAAAAAAAAAAAAAAAAAAAACCGAAAAAAAAACGACCATGCATTCGGTGTAAGGTAGGTAAAACTACATAGCTGTAATGTGCACACAAAGCCTGGTACGTCGCAGAATCAAGTTGGATCCATTCAAACTTGCGTGTTGAATGGATCAAGTGTAAAGCAGGCTCTGTGCCAGTGCCCATCACCCCACACGGCGGCAGCGCACCCTCGCAGTGGGTGGGACACGTGTGCTCAGTGTGGGGGGTAAAGCCCATCACCGCAGCCAGTGAGCCTGGCCAGGGCTGCTAGTGCTGGGGTCACCGAGCCTCAGTCCTCCGGAACCGCAAGGAGGCCGGCTGGGGCTGCTATAGCTACTTCCGGCTTCGAGATGGTGACGGATGGGAAACCCCCAGGCCCTCTGTACAAGGAGAGGGCTCCTACCTGCAGGAAGGTCAGAGCTGCTCTCTGTAGCAGGCACTCCGCATAGCAGACCTCAGCATGGATTTCCTCTGCAAGGAGAGAACCAAAGCCCTGAGGCCTCCTGGGACTTTGGGCAGGCAGCAGGGGCCAAATCCTCCACGCCCTACTTCCCAGAAGGCAGAGGGAGCCTGAGTCAGCACCCTCCCCCTCCCCCACCATGGGGGGGAGGGGTCCGGCTCCTTCACAGCTTTCACCATTGTCCAAAATTAGCTCACATTCCCCCCACCTGCCTTCCACCTGGTGCCCCCCAGCCCATCACCCCAAGTGGCAGTGCAGGGCCCTGGGCTTCCTTCTCTTGTTCTCCGAGCACCCCTGTAGGTGCTGTGCGCCAAGCCCCCGCAGTGCCAGGCAGGGAGAAGGTGCTGGGTTGAATGGATAAACAAAGAAGATCCTGATCCAGGGAAGCCCACAGGTTGTAGGAGTAAGGGAAGGAAAACTAACACAGTCCAGGGGGTCTGGGGAGACTTCCAGAAGAAAGGACATTCGGGTCGGGCCATCTGACTTGAAAAGGAATGGAAGGAAGAGGCAGGAAGAGCTTTCAAGGCAGAGGCCTGGGAGAACCAAAAACTCCGATGTCTGGGGACAGCCAAGCACAGAAGGCCGAAACAGGGTGAGGAAGGGAGAGACTTAGGGGACAGGTAAAGATGAGGGGCAGCGGTCTGGTTGCAAAGGGCTTGAATGCTGGTGGAGGGCTGCACATTTGGCCTGTGGGCATCGGGGAGCTCTGGAAGGCATGAAGGAGGGAGGGGCACTGTCATATTCATTATTTTGTGCTGGAAACTTCAAGGGCTCTTGAGGGTGGGGAAGGCCATTTGCTCCTGCATGGAAGAGCCCCCCGCCCCCCACGGCTGGCCGCTGCTACCGCCAGGCCGGCCATAGGCGTTCACGGCACACAGGTGGCCTAGACTATCCCTCACACTGCTTTCAGCTGTCTCATCCCAGTGGGCCAGCCTCCAAAACCACATTCCCCTCTGGGGCACAGGAGATCACTGAGATCATCAGGCCAGTAAACCTAACTGCACACACAGTTCGAAGCCCACCCCGGCCTGAGGAGCAAAGCACATGGACCTCGTGACAGCGTTTTCTTTCCCCAGCTTCTGGGTCCTCAGCAGGTAATGCCATCAGGTAAGTGAGCACCCCCTGACCCCCACAACTCACCTGAGAGCAACTTGTCCAAAGGCCCCAGGTCTGACCCATCTGTGTCCCAGCACCTAGGCCGGGGCCCGGCCCCTTCGGTGAAACTGGGAGGTTAAGTGCCCCTCCCCACCCCTCCCTGGGCCAGGAACTGGGTGGCCTGGGGTCAGCGGGGGTGAGAGGACATTCAGATGCCACACCTTCTGTGAACTGGTCCATCGTGGGGCGGTGAACCAGGTTGCTAAAGGAATCTGTTACAGAGGACTTCTTCCGGTGCCTGAAGAGGAAAGAGGGGCCTCAAGTCATTCAGTGAGGGTGAGCAGGGGCCCGGGTGGGCTCAGACGCATCTGCTACCCTTCCCATGGGACTCCACACACGCTCAACTGAGTCCAGGCTTTCTCACGCCCCTGCTTCTGCTATTACCCCTACTTGGAGCCCCTCCCCTCCCTCCTCAGCCCCAGCCAGTTCCTCGTCACCCTCTAGGACCCAGCTCCAGCATCGCCTCCTCCAGGAAACCTTTCCTACTCCTCTGGCAAGACCGCCACAGCCCCTGGAACTTCCCTGCATCAGGCTGGGAGGTCACTGGCTGCACCTTCTCCCAGGCCAGCCAGCTCCGGTGTCAGAGGGGCCAGGTCTGATGCTTCCCTGGGTAGCCAGTGCCCAGCACGGCGGCCGGCCTAGGGCCAGCATGCGCGTGTGCCCAGTGAAAGACAATACTACCTGTGCACCAACACTGAGGATCCGTCCATTCATTCATTCAGTCAAGCAGTTTATGTGTACTGAACGCCAATTATGCACCAGGTCCTGTGACCAGTGACTTCATTCAGTCCCCACAAAAGCCCTATCTTAATACCTATTTTCCATACGAACAAAGTTGAGTCCAGAGAGGGACTTGCCCAAGATCAAAGAGTTATTACGTCACAGAGCCAGAATTCATCTCCATGAAATTAGGCCTGGCCCCTGGCAGTTGCTTAGAGACTGGCTCAGACAACAAGGCTCCTGAAGCAGAGTTGACAGGGACAGCTCTTAGCACTTGGGGACACATCTTCTTAGCCAAAAGGAGCATCATTAATAGTGGCATTTTAGGCATAGGGATAGGAGAAGGTAACAGAAGGATGGCCCTCACAACCCCTCATCCCTGCCCGCCCCCTGGCCCTGACCTCTGACACAGCGCCTGTGCCTCCTTCATCATGTTGCCAGCCAGAAGGATGTCCTGAGGGTCAAAAGTCATCATGGCCTGCATCTCCAGGATGGTGGCATACGTCAGCGAGTGATACATGCTCTCCTTGGTTCTGCCAGAGAGAAGGAACATGACAGCACCAACTCCTAGAACTCCAGAGGTAGCTGGCATGTGTTGATCACCATAACCTCCCTGACCCCCCGTGGTGGGGAAAGGGGGAAACAGGGAGGGGAAGAGACTCTCCCAAGGTCTGACTCTTCCATTGCTGCTCAAAAGGCCTCAGACCCCAGCTCCTCTCCTTCTGGGGAGTCAAATGTTTGTAAAGGAAACCAAAGGCTGGTCCACCCCTCACCGGCCCTGGAGCTGTCAGGATACCTCCCAGGTCTTTGCTAGAAATGCTTAATCTGAGGGCAGTGGCTTGTGGAAAGGAGGCCACAGCCTGAAGTGGGGACAGAACTCAGGCTACCGAGTCCCTGAAACACAGGTTGAAATCTTGGCTTTGCCAGTGACCAGCTGTGTAATCCTGGTGAATCTTAAACCTCTCTGAGCCTCAAGTTTCTCCTCTGTAAAATGGATACAATAATCCTTCTCACCCAGGACTCCGGGTGGCTTAAATAGCACACGCAGGCCAGGGCCACATCGCTGATGCTCAATAAATGTGAGTCCTTCTGTGTCTGCCAGGGTCAAGGGTCACTGCCCTGGACAGAAACTCTCTCCTTCAGGAGATGGTTCCCTGGCAGTACCCAGACCCACCCCCGCCCCCCAGATAATCCCTTCCCACTCCAGGCCTCTCCAGTTCACAAGCAACGCCCCCTACACCAGTGAGGCAGGAGACTCAGCCCCACCCACCCAGTCTAGTGCTGGGCCCAGGAGAGACAGACAGCCCCACCTGGGCCCCTGGCAGGCAAAGTGGAATTTCTAGTTTGAGGCCCAAGGCCAGAACACGCACCTGCGGCTGGGAATCCTGGCTCCTCCCCAGCCCACCCCTGCAGCCCCTCAGGTGCGCTCTGGACTGAGACTCGTGGAACAGGCATACATGGGAGATATTACAGGTTTGGTTCCCGACCATTGCAATAAAGTCAAGATTGCAATGAAGCAAGTGAAATCAATTTTTGGTTTCCCTGTGCACACAGAAGCTTAATTAAGTCTGCAATAGCATTATGTCCAGGGTGTGTAAAGCACTGTCTAAAAAAATACATACCTTAATTAAAAAATACTTTATTGCTACAAAACGCTAACCAGCATCTGACATTTCAGTGAGCTGTAATATTTTTGCTGGTGAAGGATCTTGCCTTCTGACTGATGAGGGTGGTGGTTGCAGAAGGATGGGTAAGCTGTGGCAATTTCTTAACGTAAGACAACAGTGAAGTTTGCTGCACTGATGGACTCTTGCTTTCACAAACAATTTCTCTGTAGCACTCGATGCTGTTTGACAGCATTTTACCCACAGCAGAACTTCTTTCAAAATTGGAGTCAGGGGCGCCTGGGTGGCTCAGTTGGTTAAGCGACTGCCTTCGGCTCAGGTCATGATCCTGGAGTCCCTGGATCGAGTCCCGCATCGGGCTCCCTGCTCGGCAGGGAGCCTGCTTCTCCCTCTGACCCTCCTCCCTCTCATGCTCTCTGTATCTCATTCTCTCTGTCTCAAATAAATAAATAAAATCTTTAAAAAAAAAAAAAAAAAAAAAATTGGAGTCAGTCCTCTCAGACCCTGCTGCTGCTTTATCAGCTAAGTTTATGTGATATTGCAAGTCCTTTGTTGTCATTTCAACCACCTTCATGGCATCTTCACCGGGAGTGGATTCCATCTCAAGAAACCACCTTATTTGGGGCGCTGGGTGGCTCAGTTGGTTAAGCATCTGCCTTCAGCTCAGGTCATGATCCCAGGGTCCTGGGATTGAGTCCCGCATCAGGCTCCCTGCTCAGCAGGAAGCCTGCTTCTCCCTCTCCCTCTGCTGTTCCCCCTGCTCATGCTCTCTCTCTCACGCTCTCTTGTATGCTCTCTCTCTCAAATCAATAAACAAAATCTTTAAAAAAAGAAAAGGAATCACCTTCTTTGTTCATCCGTAAGAAGCAACTCCTTACCCACTCAAGTTTTATCCTGAGAGGGCGGCCACGCAGTGCCCCCTGCAGGCTCCACTTCTAGATCTCTTGCTTCTGCCACCCCAGCTGCAGTCACTTCCTCCCCTGAAGTCTGGAACCCCTCCAAGTCATCCATGATGGTTGGAATCAATTTCTCCCAAACTCCTGCTCATGTTGATACCTCTTCCCTTCCCATGAATCACAAAGTTCTTACTGGCATCTAGCATGGTGAATTCTTTCTAGAGTTTTTCAATTTACTTCACCCAGATCCATCAGAGGAATCACTCCCTATGGCAGCTATAGCCTTATCAAATAGATTACTTAAATGATACAACTTGAAAGTCGAAATGACTCGTTGAACCATGGATGTTCAGAACGGATGTTGTGTTAGCGGTCATGAAAACAACATTCATCTCATTGCCCATTCAGCTCCATCAGAGCTCTTGGGTGACCAGGTGCATTGTCAGTGAACAGTAGTATTGTAAAGGAATCTTTTTTTCTGAGTAGTGGGTCTCAACACTCGGCTTAAAATATTCAGTAAACCATCTTGTAAATAGACATGCTTTGTTGTTCAACTTAAAGAGTATAGGAAGATAGAGTTAGCGTAATTCTTTTTTTTTTTTTTTAAAGATTTTATTTATTTATTTGACAGAGAGAGACACAGCGAGAGAGGGAACACAAGCAGGGGAAGTGGGAGAGGGAGAAGCAGGCTTCCCGCTGAGCAGGGAACCCTGATGCGGGGCTTGATCCCAGGACCCTGGGATCATGACCTGAGCTGAAGGCAGACGCTTAACGACTGAGCCACCCAGGTACCCCAGAGTTAGTATAATTTTTAAGAGCCCCAGAATTTTCAGGATGCTAAAGGAGCATGAGCTTCAACTTGTAAGTCACAGCTGCATTAGCCCCTCACATGAGAGTCAGCCTGTCCTTTGAGGCTTTGAAGCCCAGGCACTGACTTCTCTCTAGCTATGGAAGTCCTAGATGGCATCTTCTTTCAATAGAAGGCTGTTCCGTCTACACTGAAAATTTGTTGTTTAGTGTAGCCACCGTCATGAGTGATCTGAGCCAGAGCTTCCGGATCACCTGCTGCAGCATCTAAACCCAGATGGCTGCTTCACCTTGGTACTTCCACGTTATGGAGGCGGCTTCTTTCCCTAAACCTCATGAACCCACCTCTGCTGCTTCCAACTTTCCTTCTGCAGCCTCCTCACCTCTCTCAGCCTTCACAGAGTAGAGGAGAGCGAGGACCTTGCTCTGGGTCAGGCTTTGGCTGAAGAGGATGTGGTGGCTGGTTTGCTCTTCTATCCAGACCACTCACACTTTCTCCACCTCAGCAGTAAGGCTGGCTGACTTTCTTATCATTCGTGTGTTCACTGGAGTAGCACTTTCAATTTCCTCCAAGAACTCCTCCTTTGCTTTCACAACTTGGTTGTTTGGTGCAAGAGGCCTAGCTTTCAGTCCGTCTTGGCTTTTGACATGCTTTCCTCACTAAGCTTAGTCATTTCCAGCTTTTAATTTAAAGGGAGAGACGTGCAACTCTTCCTCTCACCTGAACGCTCAGGGGCCACGGCAGGCCCTGAAATTAACTGGTCTAATTTCAATATTGTTGTGTCTCAGGGAATAGGGAGTCCCAAGGAGAAGGCAAGAGAGGGGGGAATGGCTGGTCACTGGACCAGTCAGAACACAAACAACATTTTTGATTAAGTTCATTGTCTTACATAGTGGTGGCCCAAAACAATTACAATAGTAACATCAAAGATCACTGATCACAGATCACCATAGCAAATATAGTAATAATGGGAAAGTCTGAAATATTGCAAGGATTACCAGATGTAACACAGAGACACAAAGTGAGTAAATGCTTTTGGAAAAATGGCGCGGACAGACTTGCTTGAGGCAGGCTTGCCACAAACCTTCGATTTGTAACAAATGCAGTAACTGTGAGGCAGATACAGGGGTAGGACAACTCCCCAAACCTCAGGCACCCCAAGTTAGTTTACAATCCACAAGTTCTTGTTTGCTTATAGAATCCTGACCCCTGAGAGTAAGAGCCCCCTCACCTCTGAGCGAAACCCAGCTCTGGGACATGATGCTCACTGGGGTCCTACCTTCTAGGCCCCGACCAGCTGTCAAGTTGGGGAGGGCACTGGAAGAGCCGTCAGAAGAGCAGGGTGTTGGGACCTGGGACTCCTCGAGCCATGTGGAGGTCAGCTAAGCCTAGTGGCCTCCACCCCTTCCCTCCTCTACCAGCAAGCAGCAAAATAAAATAAACTAGAAGCTACTCATAGAAGCGACAAACACAGAAAACAGATGCCCAGGCTGGGGCATGAGGCTTGGAGCTTGATGAGCCCATTATCCCTGAGGACCTTGCACAATGAGGAACAGTGAATGAAACTGGACCCCAACATCTTTTGAAACTTCGATGGCTATAAATGAAGAGGGGAGGCCATTTTTAGCAAGAATTATTTCCCCTAGACCAGTGCTTCTTAATAAAGATGGGGAGATATTTTTCCTGTCTCCCCCTGGCTCCCTAGCATCTGGCAATTTCTTGAAACATTTTTTGGTTGTCAAAATGGGGATGTGGGGGCACCTGGGTGGCTCAGTTGGTTAAGCAACTGCCTTCGGCTCAGGTCATGATCCTGGGGTCCCTGGATCGCGTCCCGCATCAGGCTCCCTGCTCAGCAGGGAGTCTGCTTCTCCCTCTGACCCTCCCCCCTCTCATGTGCTCTCTCTCTCATTCTCTCTCTCAAATAAATAAATAAAATCTTTAAAAAAAAAAAAATGGGGATGTGGGTTGGGAGTGTGCTAACAACATCTACTGTTTGGAGAGAACGCTCTTAAACTGAAAAAGAAAGGAAAGATTCTTTTCTGGAATGGGGCAGGGGCTAAGGGGCAGCTTCACTGCCTTAAGTATGACATTAAAAGGTAGCCTCATGGAAAGGCTGGTCTCTCTGTAGTGTCTCCTCCGTTCAGGGCAAGGATTTCCTCTCCGGGGCCTGAGTTGTCAGGCCTGAGTTGTAGGACTTGTGGTAGAGTGCCCTCTTGAGGTGAGGGAGGGTGAGGCAGCCCCTCCACACAAGGGGGCTGTGGGGAGAGGGTGTGGAAGGTGTGGGGGGAGGTGGTAGGGAGGAGCCTGCTTAGGGACAGGTAATGACCAGAAGGAAAGTGGAGCTGGGGAGTCTTTCAAAAATACTGGGAGGGAGGGGCGCCTGGGTGGCTCAGTCAGTTAAGCGTCTCCCTTCGGCTCAGGTCATGATCCCAGGGTCCTGGGATCCAGCCCCACATCGGCTCCTTGCTCAGTAGGGAGCCTGCTTCTCCCTCCCTGTCTGCCACTCCCCCTTCTTGTGCTCTCTCTCTCTCTGACAAATAAATAAATAAATAAAATCTTAAAAAAGAATACTGGGAAGGGAACCTAGATGTTCAGGGATGCAGCAAGATGGAGCTTGGCCAACCTCAGATGGTGGCTACACTCTTGCTGCAGACCTGCCCCTGCCCCATCTCAAGCCCAGATCCCCTCAAAGGGTGGGGATAAGGTGTGGGGACTGCTGGGCCATCCAAAAGCCAATCCCACCAATTACAAGGACAAGAACTAGCTCTTAAATATGACCAGACAACCAGGGGCCATCAGGCATTTGAGAAAAGCCTGCACCAGAAGATTCCCCCATTACACAGAAAAAGGGAATCTGGAGAAAGCCAAGATCATACAGGAAAAAAATTAAAATATTTGGGAGACAATATTCTGTGATAGTAACAACAAATATTTACTAGACTGCTTACTATATGCCAGGCCCTATCCTAAGGACTCTCATATTTCAAAAATATACACAAAGAACAGAGTACATCTATAAACCAAGGATAAAATGTTTTAGGGAAAAAAAGAACATTCAGAGAACAATGAGTACAAGGAAATTAATCATATGATCACAGAAAAAAAGAAAATAGAAGGATCTCTTCTAACTCAATAGAAGGATTTAATGATAAGGTTGAGGAAATCTCCCCCAAATAAGAGGAAAAAAAAGAGAAAGAAATGCAAAATTAGAGGGAAAACAGGAGGCTTAGAAGAGGACAGATCCAGGAGGTCCAGTGTTTGACTTAAAGAAAGCCTGAAAAAGGGAGACAGAACATGGAGTGGTCATGCTAGAGAAGGTCCCAGAACTGAAAGGCTCCAAATAAAAGACCTATGTTTCAGCACATCATTGTGAAATTTCAGATTTGCAAGAATAAAAGAGAAGATTCTAAACATTTCTGGGGAAGAAATAATGATCACATGCAAAGTTTGAAGAAATTAGGGTTCCCGTGGTTACAGTAGATGCTAGAAAACAGGGATGCAATGCCTTCAAAATTCTGAGGGGGGAGAAATTATATTCATGCAACTCCTTCCTAGGAAGTTTCTGGAGGACACAGTGTGGTAAAATGAGGGAGGATCCCAGAGAAAAAGCCAGGTCAAGGAAACAGGAGAGAAGCAAAGGGATTTCTAGGAGATAGCTGGGAGGTGGCCAATAGACACATCTGTCTTCCAGGGTTCAGGTTTCCAGGGAAAAGGCTAGAAAGAGTTCAGGATAACTGTATATAGCAAATTAGGCAAATGAAAAGACAAGACAATTATTAACTCCAGAAAGGAAATGTAATCTTACAATGTATAACTTGTCTCTGCAATGAGCATTAGTTACCAAAATTATAATAATGTAAACATTATTGATTTAGCCAGATACTGTGATATAATGATGAGAGGAGGATGAGGGAAGGGAGGTAGGGCAGGCTAAATTCATCAGTTGCATTTCTATACAAAACAGAAGAAAGAGAAATTAAGGAGTCGATCCCATTTACAATTGCACCCAAAACCATAACATACCTAGGAATAAATCTAACCAAAGAGGCAAAGGATCTGTACTCAGAAAACTAGAAAATTACTCATGAAAGAAAGTGAGGAAGACACAAAGAAATGGAAAAACGTTCCATGCTCATGGATTGGAAGAACAAATATTGTGAAGATGTCTATGCTACCTAGAGCAATCTACACATTCAATGCAATCCCTATCAAAATACCATCCACTTTTTTCAAAGAAATGGAACAAATAATCCTAAAATCTGTATGGAACCAGAAAAGACCCCGAATAGCCCAAGGAATGTTGAAAAAGAAAAGCAAAGCTGGCGGCATCACAATTCCGGACTTCCAGCTCTATCACAAAGCTGTCATCATCAAGACAGCATGGTACTGGCACAAAAACAGACACATAGATCAATGGAACAGAATAGAGAGCCCAGAAATGGACCCTCAACTCTATGGTCAACTCATCTTCGACAAAGCAGGAAAGAATGTCCAATGGAAAAAAGACAGTGTCTTCAACAAATGGTGTTGGGAAAATTGGACAGCCACATGCAGAAGGATGAAACTGGACCATTTCCTTACACAACACACAAAAATAGACTGAAAATGGATGAAAGACCTACATGTGAGACAGGAATCCATCAAAATCCTTGAGGAGAACACAGGCAGCAACCTCTTCAACCTCAGCCACAGCAACTTCATCCTAGAAACATCGCCAAGGCAAGGAAAGCAAGGGCAAAAATGAACTATTGGGACTTCATCAAGATAAAAAGCTTCTGTAGCAAAGGAAACAGTCAACAAAACCAAAAGACAACTGACAGAATGGGAGAAGATATTTGCAAATGACATATCAGATAAAGGGCTGGTATCTAAAATCTATAAAGAACTTATCAAACTCAACACCCAAAGAACAAATAACCCAATCAAGAAATGGGCACAAGATATGAACAGACATTTCTCCAAAGAAGACATCCAAATGGCCTAAAAGACACATGAAAAAGTGCTCAACATCACTCGGCATCAGGGAAATCCAAATCAAAACCTGAGACACCACCTCGCACCAGTTAGAATGGCTACAATTAATAAGTCAGGAAACAACAGATGTTGGTGAGGATGCGGAGAAAGGGGAACCCTCCTACACTGTTGGTGGGAATGCAAGCTGGTGCAGCCACTCTGGAAAACAGTATGGAGGTTCCTCAAAAAGTTGAAAATAGAGCTACCCTACAACCCAGCAACTGCACTCCTGGGTATTTACCCCAAAGATACAAATGTAGGGATCCGAAGGGGCACATGCACCCCAATGTTTATAGCAGCAATGTCCACAATAGCCAAACTATGGAAAGGGCCAGATGTCCATCAACAGATGAATGGATAAAGAAGATGTGGTATAAATATATAATGGAATATTATACAGCATCAAAAAGATGAAATCTTGCAAATGGATCTAGAGGGTACTATGCTAAGCGCAATAAGTCAATCAGAGGAAGACAAGTATCATATGATCTCACTGATAAAAGAATTTGAGAAACAAGACAGAGGATCATAGGGGAAGGGAGGGAAAAATGAAACAAGACGAAACCAGAGAGGGAGACAAACCATAAGAGACTCTTAATCTCAGGAAACGAACTGAGGGTTGCTGGAGTGGAGGGGGGTGGGAGGGATGGGGTGGCTGCGTGATGGACATTAGGGAGGGTATGTGCTATGGTGAGCGCTGTGAATTGTGCAAGACTGATAAATCACAGACCTGTACCCCTGAAACAAATAATATATTATTTGTTAATTAAAAAAAAGAAATGACCAACTTTAAAAAAATGAACTATTATATTACAAAAAAAGTAAGAAAGCTAAATTCTTGTTTACCAATAGATGTTTAAAAGTAAAAGGTAAAAAAACATAATTTTATGATGTATGAATTCTAGCTCAATTTGTCTTTAAAAAGTTGATAAAAGGGGACACTTGGGTTGCTCAGTGGGTTAAGCATATGCCTTCGGCTCAGGTCATGATCCCAGGGTCCTAGGATTGAGACCACATCCCGTTCCTTGCTCAGCGGGAAGCCTGCTTCTCCCTCTGCCTGCTGCTCCCCCTGCTTGTGCTCAAGCATGCGCACGCTCACTCTCTCTCTGACAAATAAATAAAATCTTTTTAAAAAACTGAAAAAAGTGATAAAGGAAGAGTAGTATAAGCACATTATTTAGCAAGAAGGCAGTAAACACTGGAAGAAATGGCTAAATGATTAACCGACATTATTACCCTAAAGGGCTTGAGTAACGGCAACTCAAATCTTTAGTGCTCTGGGGAAAAACGAGGAAAAGCAGCTGTGTTAGAGCTGACCGGGGAGAAACCCCGAGTGGATTCAGTGGTAACAAGAAATCAAAGTGGAAGAGGCCATGAGAACCTAAAAGGAAGGAAGTCACAATGACCTTGGGGAGGGCCTGGCTGTTCAGGGCTGTAGAATGGGGAGCCTGAGCCCCTACTTTTATGGGACTCAGAGGGTCATGGTGACCCAGAAGGCTGAAGGCAGTCAGTTACACGGGGTTCCTCTTACATAAGACTTCTAGTTCTCCGTGACCAGACAACTCCCCCCATCCCTCCACTACACGTGGACTCCCGAGTGTACCCAGGTGTGTGCACGCACACATGCGCGTGGCACACACGCACACACGTGCACACACACACACATACACCCCAGGGCCCCCACCCCCAACCTAGGCTTAAGCCTCACCTGGGCTTGAGGTAGCTGAGTGCTTCTGAGAACTGGTTGGTGAGGAAGAGGTCCAGGGCGATCATGCACTGGTCCAGGGCCTCATGGAGGCTGCTCACAGAAGTCCTGCTGGGAGAGACACTCAAGTGACCAGGAGACCTCAACCCCACTCCAAGCTGGAACTGAGCCCCACAGAGCCCATGAGACCTCCCTGTGGGCCTTGGGTGCCTGTCACAAGCTCTTCCAGGCTGCCCGCTCTGTACTGGGACACAAAGACAACTTGGACCCACCTCTAAGTGTTCCTAAAGGTGGGAGGAGAGCAGAATGGGGGTGTCATCTGAGATCTGGTGGAGGGGATTGGGGAGGAGCAGAGGATGGAGGGCAAGGAAGCCTCAGGAACAAATTTATCTTACCCCTCACAAGGGTAAAGGGAGTCTTTATGGCCCTTCTGACCCATCGGGCTTTTCTGCCCCCTGCCCCCAGGGGGGCACAGCCCACCCACTGAATCCCACTTCAGTCCTTTTCTCTCCTCCTTCTCCAGGACTTCTCCTGCCCTCCTCGGGCCTGCACTCTAGAACCCCAGAAGCTCTGTCACAATGGGCTATAGTGTGCAGCAGACTGTAAGGCCTTTCCAGGGCCCTTTATCCTCAAGGGTCACCTTCCCAACAGCATTTCAGTGGACCAGACCATCTTCTAGTCCTTATACTTCTCTATGGCTTTCATCACCCTCACACACACACACTTTTATTTTTATTTATTATTTATTTTTACTTATTTTGTGCTTATTGTCTGTCTCCCTCCACTAAAAATAAGCTTCCCAAGGGCAAGAATCCTTGTTTTGTTCACTGCTGTATCCCCGGCATCTAGTATCTGGCACAAAGTGGGCTTTTGATAAGTATCTGTTAAATGAATGAAAAAAAAAAAATGATTGAACGAGAAGACCAAATCCTTGACCCTTCTGGGTCTCAGCTTCCCCATCTGAAAAATAAGAGATTAAACTAGGAGATCCCAAAAGTCCTATCTTGAGGATGGTCTTGAGGACATCTCTTCTCAAGGAGTCTCTTTTGAGAGAAGATTTCAAAAGGGGCCTTGATGACTTCACTAAAAGGAGATCCTTCCCCAAAAGTTAGTTGAGAGAGAGTCCCTTTCTACCAGATAAAAGTCTACACATGCCTTAGAGTCCAGCTTGAATATCTCCTCCGTGATGCAGCAGCGGATCGTCCCGGCAAATCAAAATATGTATCTTGTTCAAAACTGAACTCTTGTTCATTCTCCCAAAGCTGTTCTCCCCTAGTCTTTGCCATCTTAATAAATGACACTCCTCTACCCAGTTTCTCAAGCCAGAAATCTGAGAGTCAGCCCTAATACATCCCTCTCCTTGAGCTCTGTCAGTTCTGGCTCCCGACCATCTCTCAACCCAGCCCCTTCTGAGCCCAGTGAGCTCCAGGGCACCGCCATCACCCCCACCTGGGTCTGATGGAAGACTGCCCCTTCTGCTCTCGCCCCTCCTACCCCTTCTCTGTTGGACTGTTTTGCTCAATATTTCAAGTCTCTTAATGCTCTTCTTGCCATCTCTTTGATTCCGTGAGATTCTCAGTAATTTCTTCAGATCTTCCATTTCACTAATTCTCTTGAGGTGTGTCTGATCTGCTACTTTTCCTGAGTTTTTAATTTCAATGATTCTCTTTCACATTTCCAGAAATTCCACTTGTTTCCTTTTCAAATCTGCTTGGTCATTTGGGGCAGTGTTTTGTTCCCCGCTTATTGCTTCAAGTCCATCTTTGATTTCTTTACATGTTTATTAAAATATTTATATTCTAGATCTTAATTCTAGCATCTTAGACTCTCAGGGAAACAAATTCTGTTGTTTCTTGATTTGGGTGTCTACTGCTCACAATGACTTGTTTCCTTGTGTTTTGTAATTTTACCATGAGCTCCTATTTATTTGGCTGATCCCAAAGGGATCTTAGGAGAAAAATCTATTCCTCCAGAGAGGATTTTCACTTACTTTGGCCAGATTCCCTGGGGTGCTCCCATCCGATGATACTTAAGTTACTTTTTTGGGTTAGTATCTCCAGGACCACAAAGGGAGTATGTCTTCAAACACAAAATTTGTGTGAGGGCAGATTCGTATTTATAAATTTCTCCACCAGACCTGTCGTCCCACATTTTGTGAGAAGGTGGCTATTTCTTTCTGGTCTATTTGCTGAGGGGGTAGCCCTCTGAAGGTTCCAGATGCATGTGGTGGTGGTAGGAGGGCTAGGTTTCAACTCCTCACACTGTCACTGGGTCGGCCCAACTCCTTACTTATCATCCCTTGAGTGGTCATTAAAACTCAAGGTTCTGGATTTCTGGAATTTGTCAACACCCTCATGTTGCTGAGCCTTCATCTCATTTATCAGCCCGATTTCAGCATCCTTTATATTCTTGGCTTGAGAGGATTTCTGTTACTTCTGTGGGAGCTCAGGAATGTATTTTAAAGGATGGCTGAAGTAACCCATGTAGCCTCTAGGGAGTTTTTATAAGGGAGAATGACGGAAGCATTATTCCCTCTAACCCATCCTTCTCACAATAGCCAAAGTTATCTGTTTAAAACCCAAATCTGACCATGTCACTTCTGAACTTGAAATCCTTCACTGGCTTCCTATTACTCTTAGGATAAAGACCAACTTTCTTTCTATGGCAGAAAAGGCCCCACCAGAAGCAGCCCCTGTCCCTTTCTTCATGAGATAGGCACAGTGTCTTCCTTTGTGCCCAGGGCTTAGCCTAGTGACTGGTGTTCAGTCTGCCCATTCTGTTGGATGAACGGGTGAAGAGGCAGTGAGCACCTACCACCCTGAGCGTTTAACTGGGCTTCTCTCCTTGAGCCCTCACAAAGCCTGTGAAGTAGGATTATTATCCCCACTACAGATGAGGCACAGAGGAGAGGTGACCAGGCCACGATCACATGCCCAAGCATGGGTTCTAACCAAGTTTCTGCCTAAGCCAGTGCCCACCCACCAGCTCAGCTCCAATAAGTCAAGTCCATTGTCCTGGCTTATGACCATCTCTAAACAACTCCAGAGCCAAGAGCCTACCTCCCATTTCTGCATACACCCTACTGCCACCACCACCTCTGCCTCCCATCAAGAAAGACGTTCTGCCTGTTCGCTCTACGTGGAGAGAAAGACAGGTGGACCCATAGCACAGAGGGGCATTCCCTCCCTTGACAGCCCCAGTACCTCTTCTGCTTAACTGCAGTAAGGTGGGTCTGACGTGACCTCTGCAGACCAGGAGCTGCTTTGGGGTGGCCCTGGGGCTGATTTCCTCCTTCCTTTGCTCCCACAAATACCCACTCATCTCCGGTTCTGGCCCAGACCCGGCCCTGCTCTTGAAGAGTTCACAGTCTACAGAAGTGACAGATGCAGGCAGAGGCAATGACAGCCAGAACCATCAAGGCTGCAATCACGGGGATCACTGATGGCCCAGAAGTGGAGACAGGGCACTCGACAAAGCTTTCTGGAAAAGATGGCACTGATCTCAGGACAAGATGGGAAAAGAAGTCCAAGAAGGGGAAAAAAGGCAAGCAAGGAGCTAGAGTCATGATACCATAGTGATAAAGAGGCACGAGCCATACAGGTGAGGTGGCAAGACAGGCTCTGGAAGGCCTGCTAAGTGGTGTGAGGTGGGGATGTCCTGGCTGGCTAGGGAGCTCAGGAAGGCTGGGGACACTGGTCCCATTTGACTTAATGATGGCATTAATAACCACCCCTTCACCACCATGAGATTCTCACTTCAGGTTCTAAACTGATGACTGCCTTGTTTCAATTCTCCCACCAGCCCAGAGGCAGGCGCGCTTATCTGCATTTGACAGATAAGGAGACAAAGACAATGAAGATAAGGAACCTAGGTAGAAGACAGAAATGCTTTCCAAAAAAAGCAAGCTTGCCAAACCTTTCTCCTCCCCTGGCTGTGACTGAGGTCCCCACTTCTCTGCAGGCTGTCCTGTGTCTTCAAGGCCTTTCTGCTCCAAGCCACCTTGCCAGCCCAGGTTAATACATTACTGAGCTCCTGAGGGGTTGATGGTGGCCTTTCCACTGTGCCTTGGAGAACCTGAGACACTGGGGTGCCGCTGAGCTGGATGGAGCATGGAGCAGGGCTGGTGATCAACGCCAGGAGCTTTGGCATCGTAGGGGAGGGAGGCTTGAGGCTGGAGTGAGAAGGGAGCTGTCAGGCGGCCTGGAGTCACCCCACTCTCCCCTTCCCTCCCCCTTCCCAGCTTTCGTCTGTCTGGAAGCTGCTACCCTGACACCTGATGCACAGGATGGATGGAGCAGGGGGACCTCTCCATCCCCACTGGGGCAGCAGACGCAGTGCAAGGAAGTCACTCAGGAAGCAGACTGGAGCCAGAGGTGGCTTTTCCTCCCTGCTTCACCATTCAGGAGGAAATCTGTCCGGGGTGGGGGGCTGGGAGGGGATCTGTCCACGGGGACCCATCCCAAAGTGACCTCTCTCAATTGCACATGATTGTGACTCTCCTTCCGAGAATCCCCCTTAGCTGTGAATGAAGTGAGTATGATGTGGCATGGAGTGATGTGACAGGGCATCATGCAGTGTGGCCTTCAAGAGTTCTGAAAGTGGAAAACCCTGGTCGCAAACTGCAGCTCAGCAATTACTCATTAGAGAAACTTAGGAAGTTTCTTTAACCTCTATGAGCCTCAGTGTCCTCATCAAGAAAACGAGAATGGCAGTTCCTACTTCCTAGGGTTGTTGAGAAGAATGACTGAGACAATGTAAGCACAGTAAAAGTACTCAAGAAATGTTAGCCATTGTTACTTTTTTTCTACGAGAATGTGTTTCCCGTTTGTACGAATATGTGTTTCCATTATGTCTGAAGAAACACCGCTTTTATAAGAAAACTAAATAACTTTAAAACATGGAGTGTACATATCCTATGACCCAGCAATTCCACTCCTGTGGGGCAACCGAAAAGAAAACTCACATATGCACAAAGGACGACCTTTGAGAGTATTTACTGTTTGAATAGCAAGACTCTGGGAACCACCTCAATGTCCATCAAGAAGGCCGATAAATAAATGCGGGACCCTACATTGGGTGGTATATCATACATCAGGGAAAGTGGGGACCAGAGCTGCAAGGATCAAGAAGGCTACATCTCAGAAATCTGAAGCTCAGTGAGAAAAAGCAAGCTGCAGAATGATTCATGCTGGATGACTCCATTTATATAAAAATTTTGAAGTCAGAACAAGCTTCATTTTCTTAGACTTATACATACTCAGCGAAAGAATAAAAACAGAATGACAAAACCAATGATATTGTAATAGTGTTGTAGGATGACGGATGGCAGCTACACTTGTGGTGAGCACAGGGTAATACAGAGAAGTTGAATCACTATGTTTGCACACCTGAAACTAATGTAACATTGTGTGTCAGCTATACTCAAATAGAAAAAATTAAAAAGATAAAAATGCAAATGCCAAAATCAAAATTCAGGACGGCAATTATCTCTGGAGAGGGCAGAGGAGAGGGTCCACAGAGGCTTCAAAAGTCTCTGCTATAATTTATTTCTTAACAAGAAGAATATGAAATAAGTGGGCATAATGTTGACATCTGAAAAAGCTGGTGGCAAGGGCATGGAGTTTATTTTATTATTTGCTATATTTTTCTGAAGGCTTAAAATATTTCATAATTTTTAAAGTGGTGGAGATTTAAAGTTTGGTTTGTTTACCACTGACCCTCATATACTGGGCTGGGCCCCGAGCAGGCCTTGGGAGTGTTTGTTGAGTGACTGAGTACATACTGTGAAGGTGGAACTGCTTTGCCTCTGTTCTGCTCAGACCCCACCGGGATGGCACTGACCAGAGACAGGGGCAGATGGACCTGTGTGGCCTCAAAGAAGAGAGGGACCTGGAGGGCATGCAGTGGGGGGCAGGTATGGTTCGGTATGAGGAAGATCCGCCAGTGCTGGAAGACTGAGCTTGCTGCCCTAAAGGCCCATGGAGGGGCCAGGGGGGCCTGCAGTTGGAGAGTGGACTCAGGCAGGGATATGAGTGTGGAAGGAAGAGGGATGGATGTGGCTTCTAGCCTGGGAGTTCAGTATTCTTTGATAGGTGCCCTGTTCCATGCCTGCCTTCTCTCCTGGCAGCTTCTTTTCTGGGCACACTAGGGTGGTGCTTTGTCAGGGCTGGGCACAGGGACCTAACCAGGCTCCAGATGTACAGACTTCAGCTCAGAGCAGGAAGGGAGCAGCCAGGCCTGGCCTCCCTGTATTTTCCAAAGGAGAGACCAGAAGTCCAGGGAGGATAAAGGATGTGGCCCAAATCATACAACAAACATGGTGAGGGAAAAACTCACCAGGCCACCGTCCCGGGGGCCATAGTGTCCCTCAGTGACCCAACTTCTAAGCCCTCATCCGGGATGCACACACAGGCGTTGTGGAGGCCTCCAGCTGGGCCTGGCACCAGCCCCTGTCACCTCCTGTTCACATGTTAGCCCTGAGGCCCTTGGCAAATATTGTCCCTGGTGGTGAGGCTCCAGGTAGGGCGGGCACACCTCCCAGCTCACCTGAGCCAGATCTCCACCCAGCAACTGCCCAGCTGGGCCCTCAGGAGCCGCCCCCTACTCACCTGCGCCCAGGAAAGGGCCAGCGGCTCCTGGTCTCCCAGCTGCTAGCAGCGATCACTGCTACAGGGGCAGTGCAGGGATTCTACTGGGTTCCTCAGTGGGGTGGGGAAGAGCAGGAGAGCCATACTGGAAGTGACAACACCCACCTTTACTACCCCAGTTCCTGCTGCGCCGGATGGGCACAGCTGATTCATATCTTAGCTTTTAACTCCTTCAGATATCCCGAAGATGAGGCAGTATGGCACGGGGGTGGGGGCTCTAGCATCAGAGAGAGCTGGGTTCAAATCCCAGGCCCACCGCTCACCTCCTGGGTAACGGAAGGCAAGCCACTTAAGAGCTATGCCTCAGTTTCCTCAACAGTAACGGATGTGAAAACAACAGAGCTCACCACAGGTGTAAACGCCACAAGGGGAGGAAGGCGGCTCTGACGTGGCCATTACTACAGCTCCGTGAGAAAGTTGGGACCCAGAGGGGAGTGCCCGCCGCAGGATCCCCGGAGCCTCTACTCCCCTGGCGCGAGCGTCCGCAGCCCCCTCCCCGCTCCTCGGCGGCGGCGGCGGTTCCCGGAGGCCGGGCGAAGCGCCAGGCCGGGGGGTGGGGTGGGGGGCTGGGAGCCGCAGTGCGGGCCGGAGGCGCGGGGAAGGCCGGGCCCCGCGCCCGTTCCCCTCCCCACGGGGCCGCCCCCGTCGCGCACTTACCCCGCGGGCAGGGAGTCCGCGGCGTCCGCCGAGCTCATCGCGGAGGGGGGCGGGCAGGGTGCCCCCGCCGGACGCCAGCCGCGGCCCAGGTGCTGCCGCCGGAACCCCGAGCCGGGCGCTGTGCGGCCGAGCCGCAGACGCCGCGGCCGGGGAGGGGCGCGCCGGGGGCGGGGAAGGCAGCGGGGCCGGGCCGGGCCTCGGTCCGCTTGCCCGCGCAGTGGGGCCGCGGCCGCCGCCCGTCTGCGGCCGACTGGAGGCTGGGGCTGGGCGGGGGGCGGCCGCGGGATGCGCCCCCACCCTCAGCTCTCACAGGTGAGAGGCCCGGGCGCCCAAGGCCCGCCGGGCCCATGCCGAGTGCCCCCGCTGCGCAGCCCCCAGGGGCCGGAGCTCGCTCCTTCCTCACACAGCCCCACCTATTTGTGGCCAGAAAGTTCTCTTAAACCTGAGGTCCACCTCCCTGTCACTCTCCCCTCCCCCCCCAGCTCCCGCCTCGCAGCGGCCCCCACCTGAGCCCTTCGTCATCCTACTGCATTGGTGGGGGGGGCATTCATGCTGAGAAAGACACAGCCTCCAGAGTCAGGCTTGGGTTTTAATATTCCCTTTTGCCCCCTGCCTGACTGCGTGCAGCACACAAGGCGGCAGAAAATAACGCAGTTTAGCACTCACTGTGCTCACACAGTTCACACTCGCCTTCTCAAATCATCCCACTAGCTGCCATTTTACAGACAGAGACGAGGCACAGAGTTTGTGACTTGCTCAAGTTAACTCACCTAATAAATGGCAAGTTGTGATTGGAACTGGCCCTCCTGACTCCAGGGTGGACACTCTTGTCTCTCTTTCCCCCTTGGTCCTCTCCCCTCTGAGTCCCCAACCCCTATATGAAGTCACCCATAACACTCCTCAAATGCTCACTGTGTGCACACCCTAAGGTATCTGTCTAGGACCAGGGTTGAAGCCCACCTGGCCTTCCGGCACAATGAGCCACTGGTCCAGGAAGCGTTAACCAGCCACCACTTCCAGGCCCCAGATGCTCTTAACCATGACTCATCAGAGCACGTGGCTGCCATTAGAACTCTCCCTTTACAAAGGCAGGGGACAGGAGGAGGAGGGACTCCAGCGCCCCTGGAGCAACCCTTAGCTCCAGGATGTCAGAATAGGAAGCAGGAGGAGCCTGTAGAGGCAGGCCTGGTAGGAAGAAGGCTGCTGACTAGGTCCCAGGAAAGCCAGGTAGATTGGGCCTGGTGGCAGAGGGGAGAGGTTTAGAAGATCACTGTTTAAATCTCACAGGTGCGGGGCGCCTGGGTGGCTCAGTTGGTTAAGCGACTGCCTTCGGCTCAGGTCATGATCCTGGAGTCCCGGGATCGAGTCCCGCATCGGGCTCCCTGCTTGGCAGGGAGTCTGCTTCTCCCTCTGACCCTCCTCCTTCTCATGCTCTCTCTCAAATAAATAAATAAAATCTTTAAAAAAATAAAAAAAATAAATCTCACAGGTGGTCTGGAAAGGTGGCGAGTTCTTATCATGCCCATATGTGAACAGAGGCTAGATGTTCACTTGCAAGGATCATCCTATGTCTGGCATTCTCAGACATGGGCACAGAAAAGGTAATTAACTACAAGGAGCAGGCTATGATGACATACACCATCATTTGGAGGAATCCAGATCAGGAGTGCAACATAGACTGGAGGGGTGGGGGGAGAGCTTCCTGGAGAAGGTGGGCACAGAGTTGAGCCTTGAAGTTTATAATGTTTATACACAATAAAGTCGTGGAGAGGGTGTACCAGATGGGAGAACAGCATGGGTGAAAGCAGAATGGGGGTGGGCAGAGGCACACCCATGTCAGCTGGTGTTTGTGAGGCTGGTGAGAAGACCAGCCATGTGTATGAAGAGGAGCCTCAGTAATGAGGCTGGGGCACCCTATCGCATGCCATGCCCATCTCTGGGCATTTGTACATGCTCGTACCTCCACCTGGGACACACCTTCCTCCCTTGTCACTTATTATTCATTTAATCAGGGTTTGATCCAGAAGCTTACAACTGGAAGCCTTCTTTTTCTTTTTTTTTCTTTTTTTTCTTTTTTAAAGATTTTTATTTATTTATTTGAGAGAGAGAGAATGAGAGAGAGCACATGAGAGGGGGGAGGGTCAGAGGGAGAAGCAGACTCCCCGCCGAGCAGGGAGCCCGATGTGGGACTCGATTCAGGGACTCCAGGATCATGACCTGAGCCGAAGGCAGTCCCTCAACCAACTGAGCCACCCAGGCGCCCCGGAAGCCTTCTTTTTCAAAAAAAGAATACAAATTTACCAATATAAAACTGCCAGAGTCCTCCCAGAGCCCCAGTAAGGGCCAGGTGAGTGAACGGTTTTGAAGCTTCACGCTACGTTAGTTACAGGTAAATCTTTATTGCATTTGACCAACATTTATTAAGAGCCTGACATATGCCCAAACTCCTCCTCGCCCTGCAGGTTTCAGTTCAGACAGCACATCTTCCAGAAAGCCCTCCCTCCCTGGCTGGGTAAGGGGCTTCCTGGGTACACACTGCCCTAACCCCCTATGACCTAACCTCATCACCGGGGGGGGGGGGGACACCACACCATCTGTGTGTGATGGTGGTGGAGTGAGGTGTGTATGTGATTGTCTCTGCCATTAGACTGGGAGCTTTTGGAGGGTCCGGTCTGGTCAGACATCTCTGTTTCTGATGAATCACAGAATACCAACATTTGGCCTAGCACTTTACCATTTCCCTCTGAGGTAATTATAATAATGACTGATGTTCACCGAAGGCTTATTATATGCAACACATGTTAAGTGTAGAACACGGGCTATCTCATTTAATGCTCGCTTTTAACCACCTCTCTTGGGGGTTTCTCTTTTTAACCACCTCCTCATCAGTAAAACGGAAATACTGCCTGCTTCAAAGGATGGTTGTGAGGATTAAGAATTCCTGTATCTAAAATGCCCAGCAGGGGCACCTGGGTGGCTCAGTCGGTTAAGCGGCTGCCTTCAGCTCAGGTCATGATCCCGGGGTCCTGGGATAGAGCCCCACGTCGGGCTCCCTGCTCAGCCGAGAGCCTGCTTCTCCCTCTCCCTCTGCCTGCCTCTCTGCCTACTTGTGCTCTCTATCTCTCTGTCAAATAAATAAATAAAATCTTTAAAAATAAATAAATAAAATGCCCAGCATAGTACCTGGCAGGTGACACAGTGCTGTGCGGTGCTCTGGTGGTGGTGGCCGTGAGGCAGATGCTATTATTCTCCCCTTTTGTAGATGGAAACTGAAGCTAAGCAAGATAAGCAGCCAAGCTGCCTTTGGAGCTGGAACTCTCCCCACATAACAGTGGCAAAGATGCTGGAGCCACCCACTGATGAGTCAGGGCAGCAGAGTGGTCCACCCTTCAGAAGGGCTCCACCCGGGCAGCTCCCAGCCCCCAGGAGCTCTGGCTCAGCCCCAACCCTGGGGAGCCTGGGAGTCACCATTATTTCTGCCTCCCAACCCAGGTCACCTGCCCATTTCCACCTTAAGGCGATAGCCAAGCTCTGGGGACCAGGAGAGTACATTGAGTCCCAGGTTCCTTCCTCCCCTGCTGGGGGAGTTTCCTGGTGCTTTGTGCCTGAAGTTGCCAGGCCTGCTTCCTCTTGCATGTTCTCCCAAATCGCTGGGCTCACCACACCTGATGGCAAGAACAAATCGCTGGGCTCACCACACCTGATGGCAAGAACAAATCGCTGGGCTCACCACACCTGATGGCCCTGAGAACCTCCATAGACTACTTTTACCTTTACCATCTATCAGCTTAAGAAGGCCCTCAATAAATATCTGTTTAGTGGAAGCTCAGGATGCTCCAAAAAGCTCCATAGTGGCTTTATCTCCCATCCCACAGTGGCTTGGGCCAAGTGTGACTTGGACTCAGGTCTTAACTCCTTATCCTATAGGAAAAGTGTGTGGAAAGGTGGGTGGGCTACAGAAATGGGGGTGTGAGCATGTGAAAAGTGAGGCCATTGTTGTAGAAACAGCTTAAGTTGTGAAGTCTGCTGTGCGTCTACCTCTCTGGCCCTGCCTTCCCATCTGTAAATCTGGGATAACAGTGCCAGCCTCGCAGGGATGCTGTGAGGCTTTACTGAGCATTACTCAGGTGATGCCTCGGCCCCTTCCCCCTTCTCCCTCTTCCCTCTTCTCAGTCCCTTTCTCCAGGCCTTTCCCTGGCGTGAAGCAACCCGGGACTAGCTCTCTCTACCAGCCCAGAACTAGCCAGTTGGACTCCAGAGACCTCCCACCAACCCAGCTGGGCTGGTGACTATACAGCAGGTTTTCTTAAAGTGAGTGAGCCCCACCCAGCAGATTGCAGGCTTGGGCAGGTTAATAATTCACAATCAACAGACCCATCAACAAAGGGCCCTTGAACAGGGCTGTGACAGTCACAGTTCTGAAATATCCCTTGGCAGGGGCTCTTAGGGAAGACCTAGGCCTACTTGTTGGGCCAGCCTCCTCCCTCCTCATGAACTCTGACCCTCACTAGCTGTGTAACCTTGGGCAAGTTACTGCCCCACTCTGGCTGTTAGGTTCCTCTTTTCCCCATATAGAGGGGAGAGAAAGGTGGGCCAGGAGCTCAAGGTCCTTCCTTGCTCTGATGTTCTTGGTTCTGGGATCTGAGCTCTTGTACCAAAGTCTGGTCTCCCAGAGCTGCTGAAAGTGGATCTAAGGAAGGAGCCCCAGTCAAGGCACAAGGGACCAGGAACAGTTTTGATTGGAAAAAAAGAGGCAGAGCTCCAATGAGGTGTTTCAGGCATTGAGTGGCATCCTGTCAGGGGTTAGAACTTGGGCTGCAGAGCCAGGAAGATCTGGCTGGACTCCTGGCCCCACCACAACCTAGCTGTGCAGCCCCAAGCAAATCACTCTATGAGCTTGAGGCAGGGCAGGGAGTGGTTCAGAGAGCAGGTTAGCACCCCAGCTCTGACACCCTGGATCAGTGACTTCAACTCTGAGATGGGGATGATGACGGCACCAACCTCATTAGGCTGTTGCAAGGATTAAATGAGGTAACATACATGAAGCACTTGGAACAGGGCCTTACCATTAATCTTTGAGCTTTAGTTTCTTCACCTATAAAGCAGGGATAACAGGATTCTTGTGAACATTAAATGAGCAAATGGACCCAAAAGAGCTTTGGAACCGTGCAAGGCTGTCCAGAGAAGAGGGAAGTCTTCTTCCTGGCCAGGGCCACAAGGACATCCACTGGACGGACACCTGCCACGTATCTTTATGGCAAATGTGCTACCTCCCACACTGCCATGGGGAGTAGAAAGCAGCACCATCTTTCAGAAGGGGAACTGGAATTTTGGACTGGAAACCTTAGAAAGGTGACCCAATACACCTAGGCAACAAATATGTCTGAAGAAATAGTCACAAACATAAAGATTGCTGGTACAAAGATGTTCATCACAGTGTTTTCTATAATAAGGACACAGCTAGTAATAACCTAAATGTCCATCAATAAAGAATTATTTCAGTGAATTATAGTGAATTTATAGGGTCAAATATTCTGCAGATATTTAAATTTTATAGAGAATTTCTTTGCCCAGATTACTACATTGTTTCCCAAGTAGTTTCTCTGCTCCCACCGCTGTCCCCTTATTGTCTTCTCCACACAGAACCACACCCATTTGATCTGATCATGTCACTCGTCTGTTCAAAACCCCACACTAGCTCCCCATGTTGTTCAGTGCAAAAGCTAAAGTCTCCACATGGCCTCGAGGCCCTGAATGACCTGTACCCCCATCTCTCTCTCTGACATCATCTCCCTTTACTCTCTCTCTCTCATATTCAGCCACTCTGGCCTCCTTGCTTTTTTCCGAATATGTCAGGCACACTCCCACCTCAGGGCCTTTGCACTTGCTATTCTTTCTGCCTGGAATGCTCTTCCTGCAGATATTCACATGATTACTCCTCCACCAAAGGGCTTCAGATCTCAGCTCAAATGTCACCTTCTCCGTGAGGCCTTCCCTAACCATTCTATTTAAAATGGAACCTTTGCCTTCATCCTCCCTATTCCTTCATCCTGCAGTATTTTTTCCATAGCACTTGCTATCTTACCTCCTGAATATTTTGTTTATTCATTTATTTTCTGTCTACCTATTAAATTCTACACTCCACAGGGGTGGGATTTTTTTTTTCAGTTTTGTTCTCTAATATATTTGCAGTGCCCGGAACAGTGCCTGGCACGCAGTAAGCACTCAGTAATTGTTGCATGACTGAGTTTTCTGGAAGGTGGGAAAATATTTAAAAAGCAGAATACAAAGGTAGTACTAAAAAGAAAACCCCAATGTGCATGCATTTGAGAAAGCACAAGGAGGCTCCATCTCCTCATCTATTAGAATTGGAGACAAGAAGACCTCCCCCATCAGAGCTGAGGTTGGTGGAAGGTGGTGAGGCATGTCAAATCAGGGCTCAGCCAAGGGTGGATCTCGCTGTTATCAGATCACTGAGGCAACAGGGTGGCAGGCAGTAGGGCCGTTGTAAAGGCCGAGGCCTAGTTTAGAGGGTCCAGCGGAGAGAAACCTGGGCTGGAAGGAGCAGTGGCAAGTGAAGGAGAAGGGGGACGATTTGCGTGCAGCGCTGTGCACTGAGCCTGTGGAGAGGTCATCCCTCTTTGACTGGCTTGTCCTGCGCTCAGGGACAGCGCTTGGGTGTGCCCTTCAGTTACACAGGTGTGGAGGAAGTACCCACCCACCCATTTTCTTGGAAGGCCAGCAGAGTTACCTTCAATCTGAGACGTAGATGCTCTCTCTGGGGGAGGGTGTTTCTTACCTAGGGATGAATTCTTGCAGGGGGAGGGTCTTGCCATGGCAGACTCTGGAAGGGAGGGAGAGGGACACCTGAGGCTGTGGGAGGGAACAAGCAGGGACAAACATCCTTCCATGGGGAAAAAGGGACTCACAAGGTATGGAGCATCTGGCTCAGGGTTACCTGGATAGGGCACCTGATGTCCCACTCACTGGCATAAGTCCTAATATAATTGCCCTCCTGGGGTACATGGGACAAATCCAGCCACTGGGTAGGAAGGATTTTACCTAAATACAATAGATTTCTGAACTGCCGTTTTCATCTGAAGTGGGAAGGAAGGAAGATGTGGGAAGACATCCACGGGGCCCTCCAGATGTGGAAGTTTTGCAGTTAGGCTCCTTCCAGGATGGCTGAGGGGCTTGGCAAGGGGCCGTAGAATCCTAAAAATCTTCTGTTACTCATTCCTTGCTTCCTAAGACGTTTTAAAAAGTTACAGATTGGTTTTAGGTCAAGGTAGAGAGGAATTAGGAGAAGGGTCTGTCCCACCCTTGGTCTGGGGTGATAAAGTGACGAGCTTCAGGGACCTTTGCCCTGTAAACCCCGCCCCCCCCAGGTGGTGGTAGTCAGGCTGAGAATGGGGCTGGGGCCAGCAGTCACAATTGCAAGAGAGTCCCACAAGGGACTAGTTCCCAGCTCCCAGGGTGGCAACAACTGAAGACCCTCAGAGGAGGGTCCAAGCAAATCATATTTTGGGTACTTCATGAAGCTATGACTTTATGTTAGGGCCCTCCTTATTGGCCACAGTTAATTACAATATCGTGCCCCACCCCCACAACTTGTTCTTAGGGGTACTGCTTCTCCTTCCCTCCTCCCCAGCCCCACTGGCAGAATGGTAGGTGCCTCTTATTTGACTCTACCTCTTGGGGTACAGTGACTGGTTGAAGGGAGGGTCAACTGGAATATTTCCCTGAGCTTTTTCAAACAAGACTGGTGGAGGAGCCCCTTCCTCTTCTGGCCTGGGGGAGTAATGACAATTATCAGTAACACTCCTGGGTCACACTGACTATGTGTTAGGCACTGTTTTCAGTGCTTTACATAAACGAATTCATATAATCCTCACAACAACCCTGTGAGGCAAGTCCTAACATTAACCGCGTTTTACAGATGAGGAGAGTGAAGTATGGAGAAGTTAAATAACCTGTCCAAAGTCATACTACCAGAAAGTCCCAGAGTCAGGACCCCAAATCCGCCTGTGTGGCTCAGGGTACTACTGTCCCAGGACTTGAGCTTGGAAGCTGCTAGCAGCCATGCCTGCACGGAATGGAGAAGAAGTAGGTGAGCATTAGGAGAGAATGGAGCTGTCCGCAGAGAGAAGCTGAACTGAGCAGCAGAAATATTCAGGGGAAGGACAAGCAACTCAAATCACAGATTTGGAGATAAATCAGGAACTGGCATGCTGGCAGAGCTAACACTGCAACCTACATAATCTATTTCCAACTGACCTCAAGACAGGACCAAAAATGTCCCAAGTCAGAATCCCTCTGTAACTGATAACAAGGGACAAAGGTGACCTGTGGGTTTCCCATGGCATCCTCCCAAGAGATGGAGGGTTTGAAGGCTGCAGTGTGCCTCCCACACCCGAGCCCTCTCATACCCCAAGCAGCTGTTCTGGACAGCAGAAGGTAGATCAGAACCCTGGGATTAGAAACCTCAATATCGTAGAGCACGGCAATTTTAAATCCTGAAGTCTCATGATTCACAAATGCCTTAATTCACAGAATCTGAAACTCAAAGAGGTGAACACTCAGCCCTGGCCTCCAGTCCGGATCCTGTCCCAAGGAAGGAACCCCAAAGCCACTCCAGGATTCCAGTCACCAAATTTGAAACTGCCTACCTGGAGGCATCTGAGAGCTCCTGAAACTGGGGCAGTTGACCGCAGCCCCAGGACCCTGGCCTCTTTGGCTGGGCCCCTCCATTCTCAGAGAGGCCCCTCCCCCCACAGCAGCTCTGCCGCTTACTCTCCCAAAAGCCATCTGCCCATCTACATTTCCCCCTTTGCTCCTAGTGCTGCCTCCTACAGGAGCAGCCATGGGGTGGGGTGTGGGGGGGTAAGGGGGTTGGGGGTGGGGGGGTGGGGGGGTTGGGGGTGGGGGGGTGAGGGGGTTGGGGGTGGGGGGGTGGCTACTGGTTTGGCTAGGAAGGGGCCCTGTTTGTAGCATGAGTAGGTGGCAGTCCCCTTTGTAAGATGTGTGGGCATCATTTCTTTCTCCCAACACTTCCTGGCTATACCCATCTTGGTGCCCGGAATCCCACCCTTGACTCCCAAACCTTTCAGAATCCCCTCTGTTCAATGGGAATACCTTAGTTACCTCATACCACTGCCAAGAAGGAAGTGAACTCACACCAAATATGCCCCAGTGGCTGTCTGTGAGGTCCTTTCCAATGTGACTTCACTAGGTCTTCCTACCACTCAGTGAGTAGCTATTATTTTATAGCTGAGTAAACTTAAGTTCACACAGACCAAGTAATTGAATCAAGGCCATAGAGCCAGTAAGTAAGTGGCAGACCAGGGGCTGGGCAAGCTCTTTACCCTTTGGCCATGCTATGGGAGACCAGGCAGTGTGGTGGGTGAGGGGTAAGGGTGAAGTCACAGGTCCTGAGCTGGGAGAATGGAGACCTGGGTTTGTGCCTCAGATATGAGACTTTGTGGGGACACCTGGGAGTATTCTCTGGGTTTTTGTGTCCAGCAAGTTCCACCTGAAGTATAAAGGCACATGTGTTCAGGCCCTCCCATATACTCCCTCATCCAGGCCCATAGAGGATACAGGGGCCTCTACTTGGCTAGAGTCTTCTTTCTCCCTCTCCTCTTCACTGTCTCTCACCTCCCTTCCATCATTAGTGATTTTGAGTCTCACCTCTCAGCCTGTCTATTCACCACTTAGCAGTTCTTCCTCCTTAGCCTCCCCCTCCACCCCCCACCCCCCCCACCCCCCCACCCCCACTACCCTGGCTTTCTCTTAATCCACACCCCAACATCCATCCTGGATCATCACGCCAGCCTCCCCTCTGGTCTCCCTACCTCCCTCCACACTGTGACATCAGCAACATACACACATTTGAAACTCAGAAGGTGCCTGGTGCCTACAGGACAGAGCATAACCAGGTTCTCGTAGGCAGGGCAGGCCTCAGGCAAGAAATTCATCTGGACATAAGCCTTCTTTTCTACCCCAGCCAGGGTATCTCACCTTCCTCAGAAATTGTCCCTTCATGTCCTCATCAAAGCCAAAGCACTCTCTAAGCCCTTGTCCCTTCTACATGTGTAGTGGGGAGACAGAAAAAGGTGACCCCGATTCAGTGTTGAAATGGTCCATCCCCCAGCAAAATCCTTTCTTCCTGGGGTACCAGGGTCATCTTTAAATATGTAAATCCTCTCCCTGACGCCCTCTAGTGGCTTCCCGACACACAGTGAAATCCAAACTCCTTGCTCTGTTCCGGGCAGCCTGCCTCCTGGATCCCATCAGACACTGATTCACCTCAAGGATCTCCTTTCTGCTCCTCAGACACAAATCACCCTTTGACATGAGCTACTCTCACTTCTGGGAATGGTCTATTTTTATTGTCTATCACATGGCCCTCTTTTAAGCTTCACACAGCATTGTTTGTTTGCCTATTTGTGTAGTCTGTCTTTTCCACTCGAACATGGTCTCCTGTGAGCAGGGAGTTGTGTCTCTGAAGTAAGGCCATATCCACAGCACCTAGTACAGTGCCTGGAGCACAGTATGTGCTCAACAATGTTTGTTAAAAGACTGAATGAGAACCATGAGAAGGAAGCAAAGATGCCGAAAGCCCCTGAGTCTGACTCAAGGGTGGGGTCAGAAAGGCTCTCGAAAAGAGGTCACCTGAAGTTGAGTCTTACCGATGTGAATGTCAGGAGTGGAGGATGGCACTCCAGACAGAGGCAACCCTGAGCAGCCTGGCACAGTTGTGAGAGCACTATAAAGCGGTCGGTGTTGCTGGACCAGAGTGAGCACTGGGAAGCTATGGGAAACGGGCCTAGGTGGGTCACAACCTCTCTCCTCAAGAGCCGTGAACTTTAACCTCTAGGTGATAGAGACCCATGGAAGTTTTATTTATTTTTTTAAAGATTTTATTTATTTGACAGAGAGAGACACAGTGAGAGAGGGAACACAAGCAGGGGGAGTGGGAGAAGCAGACTCCCTGCTCGGCAGGGAGTCTGCTTCTCCCTCTGACCCTCCTCCCTCTCCTGCTGTCTGTCTCTCATTCTCTGTCTCTCAAATAAATAAATAAAATGTTAAAAAAAAAAAAAAAAGAAAACTGACATAGTCTGGCTTGTGCTTTAGAAAAGATTAGTCTGAAGGATGCATGGAAAGGAGAAGACTGGAGGAACTGGGAAAGTTAGGGGCTACTGCAATAGTCCAAAGGGGAATGAAGAGCTTTGAGAGACACCAAAGAGAAAATCAGCAGGACTTGGAGACTGGGGTGGAGATAAGGGAGGGAGGTGAAAGGCATGACTCCCAGATTCTGGGCTTGAGCAACAGGGTGGATGACTATGCCATTCACTGAGATGGGAACACAGGGAGAGGAACAGGTTTAGGGGTGAAGATGTGAAGTGTGATTTGGGGCTTGCAGAGCTTGAGGTGCTCACAGGGAAGTCAGATGGAAGCGGTGGGAGGGCAATTGGATTGCTCTTCTTCAGGGAGAATGGAGGGTGAACTTTAAGTATGTGAAGGAAAGGAACTGGGTATCTAAGCTCAGAAGAGAGGTCAGGACTGCCCCCTCTCCTCTTTCTCAAGGGAACACATCTGGAGACACCAACTCATCCAGGAGGTGGGGACAGCTGGGGAGGAGACAACACAAAGGAGACAATGACATCCCTGATGGGTTGACCTTGGAGGAGCTGTGGGGCACATAATTCCTCCCTGGACCAGCACTGACACCCAAGATTTCCCCCCACAGTGCTGCCCCCAGATGTGGACAACCCAGGGCTGGGGGGCGGATGGTGTGCCTGCTCTCACCTGTCCCGGCACAAAGGGTGCCCATGGCTCCACTCATGCAGCGCTCTGGAGGAGCAGGGGCGTGACAAGCACCCCTGAGGGCTGACTCGGCTGCCCAAACCTGACTCCCAGCCCGCCCGAGGGCCAGCTCACCTGGGTACCCTCGCAGGTAGCGCGCAGATGACGGCACTGGAAGCGGGGCTCGGGGGCGACCGGGGAGCGGGGGTCCGCAACCCTCGTCCCCAGGCCCAGCCCCGCCGGGGGCCGCAACACGCGAGCAGCGGGCACGTGGGGGTGTGAGACGCACTGGGCTGCACCTCCCCCCGCCGGCCCTCCGGCCGTTAGCCCGCGCACTGCGGTCTCCAGCTGTACCCCCACAGCTGTCCCTCCCGTCGGCTGCCGGCAGCCGCCCCTCCCTCCCACGCGCGCCTCCCGCCGAGTCCCCGTCCCCGCCCAGTACCTGCGGTCGCTCTTCCCGGAGGCCGCCCCCTTCCAGGCGGTCAGAAACGCCATGGACGCGGGCCGGACTTGGACGGGGGCGCGGGCGGCCCCTCGTGGCGGCGTGGGCTGTAGCCGCGGCTCCAGCCGCAGCTCCTGGACCCGGCGGGCGGGCGGGGCGGGGCGGGGCGGGGCGGGCCCGGCGGCTCCTCCCCGCCGCGGCCGAGCACCTCCCTGCCTGCCAGGGACGTCGGTGTCCCCGGAGCGGACCTGGGGTCCCAGGGCAAGCCCATTTCCGTCCAGAGCCGTCGAGACCCATCACTAGTCACGAGGAGAAGCTGAGGCCCAGGACGCTCAGGGATTTGTCCGAAGACCACACGGAAGGCCAGTGGCAGCACCAGGACCTGCCCCGAGCCTCTCCAGTCCCAGTCTGGTCCAGTGAGCCGAGGGGCGATGGTGTCAGCAACGCCTTTCTCTTCTGCTTAAGTACACAACCCTGCCTTGCCAGGGCCGCACATGGATGGAGTCTGGGGCTTGGGCCTGCAGGAGCGGCTGGGGGGCAGGTAGGGGAGCAGGGAGGTAGGAAGGAGCTGTCTGGCCTGGGAGTAGAGGCTGCTGACAGGCAAGGCACTGGGACAGGAGGCTTCCATAGGAGCTCAACTAAGGACTAGGAGCAGGGAGCGCCTTGAGGAGGATCACTCCAGGTCCAGTGTGAAGGATGGATTCAGGGGTCCCTGGAGACTTTCCTCAGTGAGAGGATGGGGGTTGAGGGGACCATTTCTGTCTCCTTTTGGGCTGGGTCTGTATTGTAGGCACGTGTGCAACACAAATCGTGTGTCAACTAATGGTGACTGATTCTGACAAGTCTGAGCCATACTCTAATGTGCCAAGCCCTAAGCCAGGTGTTTGAAACAAATTCTCATTTAATTTCATCCTATTAAGTATTTACTCCCATTTTACAGTTGATGAAACTGGGGCTCCGAGGGGAAAAGTGAATTCTCTTGAGACTAAGCTGTGGAGCTAGGTCTTTACACCCAAGTCTGCCCCATCTGGCACTTTCCCCTAATCCCGCCTGAGGTCTCAGGTGGGCTGGGGATGGAGTGGGAGGCCTGGGCAAAGCAGGGTGCAGAAGCCTCAGGGATTATCTGGGCAGTTTCTCTCATCTCCTTGGTAGGCAGCAGAGAAAATATGACCTTTCCCCCTTTCTCTCAGAACTCATGTCATGGTCTTGGCAGATCAACCAGGGCCCAAAAATGCTGCCTATCTGACCACAATGCTAGAGCCTCCAGATCTGGAAATTCCAGTTACGTGCACCTAGGGGCCCAAATCCCTCAGCCCGCAGAGCCTTATCCAGCTTGGCAGCATTGGCATTACGGATAGCCAACTTCTTCCTGGGCTCACAGGCATGAATATCACAGAGCCTCAGAAGCCTGGCCTCCTATAGGCCCAGAGTCCAGTCAAATCCCATTTGGAATTAAAGTCCCACCCAGCCTCTGAGCCCACAGCTAATACTTCCTCCTCCAAGAAGCCCTCCTATATCTCCCCAGTGGAGGAATCTCTCCTTTTCGGAGATTACATTTCTGCCTTCTTCACAGCGTTTAGCACTACATACTTTTTAATCCTTAGTTATCAATGACCAGTCTCATCTTCAGATTTCTATCTGAAAATACAGAGAATGTCTCACATCTGTGTCTTCCATGGAGCCTGGCACCACTGCTACACTAGTAGGTGCTCAGAGCAGAGTACACAAAGAAGGAACTCATATTTATTAAGTTTCCACTTTGTGGCAGGCACTTTACATACTTACCTTTACAGACACTCTAACTGGGACAACAACTCTTGTGAGAATATTTGAGTCTGAAGTTAAGAAATGTTCCTAAGATAAAGTCAGGAGCTGGGATTCAATCCCGGGTTTCTTTTTTTTTTTTTTTAAGATTTTATTTATTTATTTGAGAGAGAGAGAATGAGAGACAGACAGCAGGAGAGGGAGGAGGGTCAGAGGGAGAAGCAGACTCCCTGCCGAGCAGGGAGCCCGATGCGGGACTCGATCCCGGGACTCCAGGATCATGACCTGAGCCGAAGGCAGTCGCTTAACCAACTGAGCTACCCAGGCGCCCTCAGTCCCAGGTTTCTTAAACTTCAAGGTTTGTTTCCTGTTCTTCCTGTTCACTTTTTCCTTCATCATCTTCATCGTCATCACCATTGTTTGTCTAGAGCTATGTTAGGCATTATTCTAAACTTTTCATATATACCAGCTCATTTCATCCTCAGAACAATCTTATTAGGTATTTCCTTTTACAATTCCAATTTTTATAGTTGAGAAAATGAGGCAGAGGATTAAGTAATTTACTCAAGCTCACAAAGGCCAATTAAGTGGCAGAGTGAAGACTTAACCCAAGCAGTCACCCTCGAGTCTGTATCTTAACCCCAGCCCGTCTGCCTGCCAGCCCGTCTTAGAATGCACATGGCATTTACGAATCATTTTCCCAAAGCTTATCTTATTTTGAATCTCATAACAACCCCAAGGTAGAGCGGGTTTTATTCTTTCCCTTGCTCTGAAGCCAGACTCCTGAGTTAGAATCTGGGCTTCACCACCTGATAGCTGTATGTGACTTCAGGCAAGTTACTTAACCTCTCTCTGCTTCAATGTTCTCATCTGAAACCGGAATTATGTAAAATGCGGAAAAGAAAAGCACCCACCACAAGGGTTGTTGCGAGGGCTAGATGAGTGAATTCAAACAAAACACAATAGTGCTGCACATGTGTGTGTCATGTGCACCTCCTATGTGAGTTTTATTCAGAATCAGTGAGGAATGAAGTGTTCTGTATCAAACTTTTAAGATGACTGACGTATGTATATTCTCTTTAACCATGGTTACACACTTTCCTAAAATGTAGTATTACCTTTTCTGTCTTCTCAAACACAGACACGACAGCCCTGACTTAGTGAATATCTGCCATGTCACAGGAATGAAGACTTTATATCCATCATCTTTAATCTTCACAACAACCCTATGAAGTAACCGTTATCTGAGAGGTTAAGAGACGTACCCACAGTCACAGAGCAGATGGGAAGGCCAGAATTTAGATGCCTGTTCATAATACTCTGAGATCTGGGTTCTTTCTACAAGGCTAGGAACCTTCTCAGGAAGCTGAGATGAATCAGCGTTTTCTTTGAGAACATCAGTTCTTGCTTAGAGCCCAGGTTTACTGTGTTTGATCTCTGTTGCCACTTAGGCCCAAAGGGCTGCCTTTAAGACCAGACATACAAGAGGTAGGCTGGTAGTGGAAGGTCTCAGAGCTGAGGCACCTGGGCTGGAACCTGGCTTGGTCTCTACTAGGTGGGGGTTGGGTGGGGGGGGGGGGGTCTTTGCTAAGTCATTTCCATCTCTCTATAAACTTTTCTTTCTGTTAAAAGTGTTGTGAGGATTAAATAGGGGAATGTATATTAAAAGCCTTGGTGCCAGGCTCAGGGAAGCTCCTCAGTAAGTATTAGCTACTTTTCCTCATCCCTTTTCCTTTCCACAGAACAACTCAGTCTTCTCAAGTTGGGACTCCAGAGGAAGCAGAAGCTGAAACTAAGCCCTTAGGTCTTGGGCAGCTGAACACATTCTATATATACTTATTGGGGTGGGGAAGAAAAATAGGTGGGGTCTTTCTGCAAAGACACACCTTCCCCTCCATAAAATAATCTTTTATATTACTAACCTGGATACATAACATTAGGATCTACCTACATTTCTTATTTGAAAAGAGATGTTGAAAAAATCAGTGGCTTTCAGGGGCGCTTGGGTGGCTCAGTTGGTTAAGCGACTGCCTTCGGCTCAGGTCATGATCCTGGAGTCCCGGGATCGAGTCCCGCATCGGGCTCCCTGCTCGGCAGGGAGTCTGCCGCCCTCTCATGTGGTCTCTTCCTCCCTCTCATGTGCTCTCTCTCTCTCTCACTCTCTCAAATAAATGAATAAATAAAATCTTTAAAAAAAAAAAAAAAAGAAAAAATCAGTGGCTTTCAAACATTTTCTCTCGTGACCCAGTACATACATATTCAATAACAAATTGTATTTCGTCATTTTTTAAACGCGGACTTTTAACATGCTGAAAAATTTACAAATGGAGTATAAGAAGTATATGATTTGAGAGGAAAGTGGGCAGGAATATAGATAAACTTAGACTAGGTATGAATTGGCAATTACTGAAGGTGATTACTGGGACATGGGAGTTCATTCTACTATACTACTGTATTTACATTTTTTCCATGCTGCTTGATTCACTAAACTGATTTCCCAACCCAACTAATGTACTACCTGTTTTCGAAAAACATCAAGTTAGAGAGTATAAAATTAAGCACATCTCAAAAGGATTCCATTACTCCATAATCAGATCGGAGGTACCTTTATTTCCTTCAATTAGCATTTTCTTAAGATTTAAGGGGGGGAAAAACAACTTACACGTTTAAGCCATTACTGATTAAGTACCAATCAGAAATTAAGGTTATGAAGGAAAAGCCTTTTAAGGGTTTAGAATTTTAACCTGAGTGTGATGGGAATCAGTGTCATGTTGTATTGTAGGAGTGTTAGGGGCAGATTTTGATTCTAGATGAATCTGTGACATGGAGGATGGTTTGGAAGCAGACAGAAAAACAGAGACCCATGGCAAGGAGATTAGGAGGCTTTGGCAAAGTCTACAAGAGAGATGATGAAGACCTGAACTGGGGCGGTGGCACTGGAGAAGAAGAGGATAGATTTGAGAGATATTTAAAAGGCAGATTGTTAGGACATGTTGATGGTTTGGAGGAGGATGGGTCAGGGAGAAGGCCTGGTATATATACACTCAATAAACAGTATGGTCAATGAAAGGGTGGAATCAAAGCCGGGGGGCTGAGATACTTCACTAAGAACTCAAATTGGGCAAGTCAGCCTCAGGAAGAGTTAAACTATAAAGTCCACAATGGATGAAAGCAAAGATATGTAAAGTCACCCCAAAGAGACACTAGCTATCGCTACCCAACCAGCCAAACCAGACTGTAACCTGATTAAACATAGCAATCGAAAAACATGTTCATCAGAGGGCCAGGCAGCCCTGGCTGCGGAGAGAGAGGAGTTTCAGAGGCAGGCGGCATCCAGACACCACTGGCAAGGGAGGAGTCTTGTTCAGCCAGTTGTGGGTGCTCTAAACCCTGTGACAACTTTTGCTGGAAACTGATGTTCTGGTCTCTACATCAGTCCCGTCAGTAATGGAAGCTCTGTCTCTGTTTTACTGATGAAAGTCAGGTTTCTGAACTTGAAGGGCAGACCTGGGCCAGGTTGAATCCACTAAGTAATAAATGCTACTCACATGAGGCCTCCTAAGAGACTGTCTGTCAGCCTTTCCCAGGGTGGCCTTGTGAGACCTATGCTTATAAAAAATTCTGAGCCACCATCCATGTTTTTTACTAATGCTAGAAGTACAATACTGTGTCCTGGGGGCACCTCTTCTGGGAAGCCTTCCCCAATTCCTCTGGGTATCCCAGCATTCCTATCTTAATCCTCAGTATGCAATGTTGTGGAATTAGTTGAGTAGGTGTTTATCCCTCCTACTGTATCACCACTAATCCAAGAGCCTCATGAAAGTCTTCTCTGTCCCTAAACCGGCACAGTACCTAGAACACAATACACCTTAGCAAAAGATGAATGGAATGACAATGATTTTCTCACTGTACATTTCCAACACTCAGGCTTATGGGGATTTTAGCCAGTAAGAGGTACACTATGGATCTATGCATCAAAAGTATCTTAAAGTAAGTTTTTTCAGTACAGAAGAGTGATTGAGCATGGATTCTGGAGTCAGACTCCTGGGTACTGAATCCTACCTTGGGTACTTTTTAGTTCTGGATCTTGGGCAAGTTATTTAACCTTTTTGCACCTCATCTTTAAACTGGAAATAATAGCACCTAACTTAAAGGATTGTTATGGAGAGTAAAATGAATCATTATATATAAGTCCTTCACATAGTACTGGCACATAGTGTTATTAGCTTCCAATTATTATTTTTAAATAACTCTACCACAAGAAAGATTGGAAGTGCTTTACATTATGAAACAGAATCCAGAGGTCAAGTATAGAATGACAATGTGCAACAGCATGGCAAACTAAATGAGTAGATTTAATAAAACTTGCAGAACAGAGACTTGGAAGTCAGCCTCTACTCCAGTCGTTCTCAGAGTTAGGTTCCCCGGGGCCAGCAACTTTAGCATCATTGGGAACTTGTTAGAATTTCAAATTCTTGGGTCCCACTCTAGACCTACTGAAATCAGAAACTCTGGGGATGGGGTCGCAATCTGTATTTTAACAAGCCCTCCAGGTGATCCTGATGCTCACTAAAGTTTGTGAACCACGCCTTTCCGCTGAACGTCTACGTCTAATCAGACTTGAAGGCCTGCTAATTCTCCTAAATTGGTCCCCATCTCTCAGGCCTCAGCCACAGCCACATTTTTAGCTCCTTACCATCTCACTTGAATGACTCCAGCAGCCTTCACCTGCTCTTCCGGCCTTGCCTGGTTTCCTCCTAAAGCAATCCTCCAAATCACCACCATTAAGATCTTTCTTACACACAAACACAAATACTTCACTCTTTTGCCCAGACCTAAACTCTAGCCACAGCGAATTACTTCAGTACTTGCTGCTAGCTAGTACACTACACCGTGTCCTACCCTGTCTTCTACACACAGCCCTGGCCTCTGCCCAGAACGCCCTGTCCCTTCAGTTGTGCAGCAAACTTTTCAAAAACTACTCTTTGCCTACCTTTTTATGTACTTTCCAGAGTTCTACTAGCACTGACCAATTTTCATTTTTGCAACCTTTGTGATTTAAAGATTTGTATTTCTTTAAGAAAAGCAATGTTGGCCATCTCCCCTATGTACTTATTTATCACTTATGGTAATACTAATAACTAACAATGGTTGAATGCTTTCGTATGTCAGAAACTATATTAAATCCTTTTAAGGATTACATAGGAGAATGAATTAGAAAATGTTTTATAAGATGTCATGTGCTATGTAGTAGGTCTATTTCATCAATCAAGAGCAGAGATCACATGGATTATTCTTTTTATGATATTTCTCCTCTGGCTTCACCCCTTTAACAGAAATAGCAAGTAGTGTTTAAAACTCTGGAGTCAGCTCCCTGAATTCAAAAGTGGCTAGCTCTGCCACTTACTAGCTGCATAATAATGGCTTAGGGCACCTCTTCTGTAAAATGGAGACAATGATGGTTATTGTTATTAAACACACACACACACACACACATTAGAGTTACTGCTGTTGAGGATTAAATGAACTAATGTATGTAAAGCACTAGGGATCCTGCCTGGTGCTTAACATGTTATTTGTTGTTATTATTTATCATGTCCTATTCCTAGCATTTCCTAGGAGCAAACTTTTTCACACAAAATGAGACAAAGCTTATGGTAAACTGGAAAGAGTATCATGTTTTAGAATCAGAGAGACCAGATTTCAATTCCTGGCGCGTCTACTTCTTAGCCCTAAGATCCGAAGCACATTAATTTTTTGAGCCTCAGTTTACCCATTTCAAAATAGAGACTATTAATAGTACTACTTAGGTCTGTTGTAAAGATCAAACAAGAAAACACACATAAAGTGCTTAGTTTAGTGCTTCACACACAACATGTATCCAATAACCAATAGCTTTTTTCTTTTTTTTTTTTTTGAGATATCATTAGTTTATTATAAAAGAGAAATGGAAATTATTTACATGGAAAGATTTCAGACCTTACTTCAGTGGAATGGGCAGCTTCCTTCACATGAAAATCATTTCAACAATGACTTGTTTTAGTCTACATACTTTCTGAGAATGTTACCATCTCTAAATAAGAGATAATCCTTGTCATGTAGAATTGCTCTGGTGCCTCTATTCTGGGAGAAGAACTTTATCTCCAACTTTCACACTAACTGGTTGAATCTCTCCACCTTTCCTTTAGAGCCTGATCCAACAGCTACTACTGTCGCTTGCAGGATTTTTCCTTGAGATTTTTCTGGAAGCATGATGCCTCTCCTTTGGTTACAATTTTAGCTGCGCTCCTTTCAACTAAAACTTGGTCAAAGAGGGAAAGAAACTTTCTAAATGCCTGTCCTGCCATACTCAACTTTTGCACTGCTGCCACAAGGAAAACAATAGCTATTTTCACTACTAATAATAACATGGCAGACTTTGTTTGATTAAAATATGTAATATTAAAAAGCTGCCAAAGTCAAATCCTTCAGAATGATCCCATGAGTTAAGTATGATATTCATTAGATGACGGAAATGAGGCTCAGGGAGGTTAGATAAGTTTCTCAAAGTCATCTTTCTCAAAAATGGTAGACTAAGGATTCTATCCCAGGACTGTAAATAATTTTTTATACCATGGTGCCCTCCTAAGATCCATGTCACAAATCCTCACTCAACAAATATATACAAACCATCTGTGTTTCAGGCTCTGTCTCTATGCATATACATTTTCCATCTTTCTTTCACAGAAGCAGGACAATAACTAAAAATAATAGCTAGCACTTATTGAGTATTTATTCTACACCAGGCACTGCCTCAAGCACTTTACACATATTAATCTGTGCTGATTGTATACCTACCTCTCCTTGGACACAGCATGGACGTAACAGAGAACTGCAAAACTCCATTTCAAATAGAATGTATGGATAGTATGCTTTATTGTTACTTCAAGTTTATTGTTCTCATAATTACAGGCTACAATTTAGAAGTTTGAAACAGAAGAGAAAATTCTATAAAGAGAGCCCAACTAAACTTTAACAAGTATGTAGAAGGTGGTTAAAACTTTGTAAGTAGTGCCACTGAGCTCTCAGGAATACTTGTCTGTCCTTTGAAAGCACAGGCTCTGCAGCCAGAGTCAACGATGTAAAATGTAATCACAAATGACTCTAAAACATTCATCCTCCACAAGTGAGCATGGAGAGAAAGAGCGATATATATATTTATATAATATATACATACTTTAATATTATATTGGTCCACTGAGTATACATATTTTAACAAAAGATAAGAGTCTGTGTAATCCAGTTAAACATACAGAAGATTAGGGTACACTTATTACATTGAAGGTTGGTGTTTATAAGTTACAGATATTTAATATTTTCCAGAGTGGTTTTTTAATTTAAAAAAATATTTTAAAAGCATTTCAAACATCTGTTCATTTTCCCAGTGCAAAAGAAGGTTATTCAAGTCAACTTACCTTTATCCTGAAGTATAAGGGGAAGGGAAAAAAAACCCCAAAACGACTACCTATCACAGCTCCCAACACTACCTTCTCAATCAACTTTTAGCGGTATATCCATAGGCCACTGGATTAGTTTATCAAAATTAAAGCCTTACGATGATTCAGCCCTTGCTTCATATGTAGGACTTTTATGCTGAAATGTTTCAATTTATAAAAGTAGAAAAAAGTTAGCGTGCAAGAACGTGGTGTAAGTTTGCTTTAAACTGCAGCAGTCCAACTGTGTGTGGAGAGGAAAAAAAAGCACCATTTCAAGATGAAATGAATTGGATATTTTGGAATTTATTCATAGACTAGGCAATAAGTTACTCTGATTAACACAGATCAATACCACCTTGACTTGGTGACCACAGAGACTTTTAATTATTTTGTAGGTGCATTTTTCTTTATCTTGGTATTTAATACATTACCTAAGTCAGTAACTGATGTTAAAAGAAAACTAAGGTTATTCCACAGTTTACAGCCTACATCACAGTCTATTTCAAATTCAGCTTGCCTGCTAGGTCAGTTTTACAGGAGATAGACTTTTAATACATGAAGAGCTTTGACAATTTGACAGGTCTCTTCTCTCTCAATTAAAAAAAAAACAGGATTTTTTTGCTAGCCCGCCAATTTTATAGGTAAAAACCAGGAAGAGATTAAAATACAAAGATGGACAAAAAGCAGTAATATGATTTAATACACATCACTTTTCCCATTTGTATTCGGCAAAAGTTTTTACATTTCAAGTAAGTGAGCCTTCATTAAAGAAAACAAAATATATATATAAAAAAGTTTAAAGTACCTTCCAGTTCTCACATGCTGAAGTTTCTTCTGCAAAGTACAAAAATAAACCTACCATGAACTAAAGGGGACAGTGCCAGAGCAATGGCAGAACAACTGCTATGTTAGATTCTTGCTTACCTTACACTGATGGGTATATGTTAAGTGATACATTTTCTCCACTGTCTAGCACTTAAAATTATGGAGAGGTATCTGTTCATCTAAAATTCTTTAAATCCAGAGAAAATTTTTTAAAAATATATTTCACATATGAGGCTTTAACATTTTTATTTAGGAAAAGATTGAGTCTGAAGCTATAATGGTTCAACCTTAAAGCATCCCTTTTTTAATAGTGGAGTCAATTTATGCAAAGTATTTTTCCTATAAAAACAAACTGAACAGTATTTTAATTATAAGGAAATACAAACATATGCTTTAAACTAGCCAATTTGCACTATCATCAAAGAAATAGGATGTTCTTTCCCTTCCCCTCCCTCAACCATTCAAATCAAAGAATACTGCAAACTTTAAGAAACCCACTGGCTATCATCAGAGTAACTACAGAACAAGGGTAGCACAGGGATGAAACTATTTCTCTATATTCCAGAAGGCAGAAGCTTGGGTACTCTAGCTTTACAAGTAAAAGGAGCACAGGCAGGCAGAAGCTCACAGTAAATACACATCAGAACAGGAGCATAGGTGATGTTGTCTGACTGGGTTACTGCTTTGATGGGGGCGGGGGGGGGGGGCAGGAAGACAAATCTGAAATGGAGTTAGAAACAAAAACAAACTTTTGTCACATTTATAGGAATCTCAAACCTTTTGTATTCCCATGCTCATAGGTAGTTTTGATACACACTGTAAAGAGCTTCAGTATTCAGGAAGAAGAATATTGTATGGTTGACAAAGAACAGGAGAATTCTTCATGCTTCTGATATCTCAGATTTGCTGAGTGCAATAGCCAGTTCTAAGTCTTCCTGCTCTTGCTGATTTAGTCGGGCAAGCCTCTGGTCTTCCTCTCTCTCACTTTCCCTCTTGGCCCATTCAATCATATCTTCTTCAGAGGGATACTGTCATTTAAAAGATGGATGAACATTAATGAGTAAAACAAAAAGAAAAGAAGGAAAATAGTTGTTACAAAGAACATTCACTACTTGTTTCACCTACAGGACTCTGGAAATAGTCTTATTTGTTACTTATTAATTTTTTTTCCCTGAAAACACATTTAGTTTTACCAGTTATTAAATGTGGTTTAATTTTAAAAATTATTGCAGTCTACTGATAGAAAGTCTATAAAACTGGGGCGCCTGGGTGGCTCAGTCGTTAAGCGTCTGCCTTTGGCTCAGGTCATGGTCCCAGGGTCCTGGGATCGAGCCCCACATCGGGCTCCCTGCTCTGCAGGAAGCCTGCTTCTCTCTCTCCCACTCCCCCTGCTTGTGTTCCCTCTCTCACTGTGTCTCTCTCTGTCAAGTAAATAAATAAAATCTTTTAAAAAAAGAAAAGAAAGTCTATAAAACTAAACATTAAATCACTTTTAAAAAGTAGAAATGCTTAAGGTGAATTAGGATATTTATCAACGGGAGGGCTAGCCTTTTAATCTAATGTAACATTTATAACTTCAACTTCAGGGAGCATCCTCACATGATCAATCATTTCAACTTAATCCCACTGATTTCCTACCTTATCCTTGCTCTCGGGTACAGAAAAACTATGTAGCAAAGAATATGCTGATTTTGCTATACATAAAACAAGAAGTACTGGGTATAATAAACAAGATGTGGACCAAATTATTTTTTAATGCATTATAAAGACTTTTGCAGGCACTGAGAACTTTTTGACTTGATCTAAATAAAACCATACACTTAACATCAATAAAACCTTAAACCTTAACGTTATGTCAGGGAAATATTTTTGTCTAACTAAAACAGCAATGTTGAGAGACACTAAATAAAAAAATTTTACTTGGTTTGAAGTCCTGTCATATAGAGGAATACCACAATGGGATGAAATGAAAAAAATTTATTTTAGTCAGCTCTGGGAGAATGCAGGGTAAATATGGAAGGTTAGTAAATTAGAACTGTCCAAATAATTAAAGACTGTTTAGCTCTTTTTTTTTAAAATATTTTATTTATTTATTTGACAGAGAGAGACACAGCAAGAGCAGGAACACAAGCAGGGGGAGTGGGAGAGGGAGAAGCAGGCTTCCCGCCAAGCAGGGAGCCCGATGCCGGGCTTGATCCCAGGACCTGGGGATCATGACCTGAGCCGAAGGCAGATGCTTAACCGACTGACCCACCCAGATGCCCCAAGACTGTTTAGCTCTTGACAACTGTATTTACTTCATAAAATCAACATTTACATTTTAAAAACGCTACTATATAAAAACCAGAGTTTCGCTTTCTATTCAAAGATCCCTGGCTTTATCCCCTCATATAATAGTTACTGACAGGTCTCCAGAAATCATCAAAACTTTATACACAAACAAACATACACAATTACAAATACAAAAGCTCATTATTGCCATTATTCATCCAGTGGGCAGAAAAATGACTCTCTAATGGCCCATCATCCATAACAATTTGCAAAATAGTAAATGTCAAGATTTTATTTATATTGTTTACTAAGACTAAAAGAAGGGTTTGCAAAACAACTGGTATACACATCACAAGGACTAAGACTACTAAAATCATTTGTGCCATGGAACAATGTTAGAAGCATCGAAACAGAATCAAATTCTGGTTGGGGGAGGCATATAGGTCATTTTTAGTAAGTTGGTAAATCTAGTTGAAAATGACGCAAATTTGGCAGACTCCAAAGCAATCATTGAAAACTCTTTAAACTGTAAATGGAAAGATTTTTTCCCCCAAACAGCCCATTCACAGTACTTACAGCACTGAAGTTAGCAAAATTGCTTGGGTCAGCCTCTTTATTGGTAGTGGTAGTAGTAGTAGAAGTGAATGAATCGCAAAACATATCAGGATCTTTTTCTTTGGGGCTATCATTGTCTGGGAAAGGCTGAAATGGATCATTCAGTCTAAAAGGATCAGAAGAATCCAATTTGTTGATGGGTCTTTTCCCTGGATCAAAATCATTACAATTAACCAGCAAATAGAGCAAACAAACACACAAGAACATGAACACAGAGAGCACTAAAGAACTGGGGTTGGGGGAATGGAGTAAAGTGCCTAAAATATACATTCTTAGTATGGTCTTAAATGACTACACCAACAGTCTGTCCTCAAAATTTTCACACACAATCTCTCAAATACATTCCAGCTCTATGTAGCTAAATGAAAAAATAGCAAAGGGGAAGGGAACAGGCCAGGAATCATATTTTTGCCCAGAGTGTAAACCTTGTCTTCCCCAAAGCAGTGTGTTCCCAAAGAGAGGGAGAGGAAAGGATGAAACAGGATGAGGATGACAAAAAATAAAGACAGAAATGGCCTCTGCTGTTGTAACTTCAGCCTGATCCAGCTGTCCACTAGTGGCAGTCTAAGGGCAAATGACCTTTGAAAAATGACCATATTCTTCTGATTTTGTCTCTAGATCTATATATAACACCTGGGAACACGATTAAGAATTACCTTGGAAAACCTCACCTACTTTTGCCATCTACAATATTTCAAATTGAAGAATAAAGAGATGTTTTGAAGTCTGGGGTCTAAATCTTTGTGGTTGTGGATAAACTCATATTTGACCAAACAACAGTGTACCCTTGCTGAACTCATCACCATTCTCAAGTTCTTCAATTTTAAAGTCTTAACTTAGTACTTCTTGAAAGAAATGATAAATATACGTGTTAAAATATTTTCAAATATGCACTTTTCCTAAAATGTGTTAAACTGGTAATAGCAATTATAACAGTCTTTCCATGAGCATAGCAGCTTATGAAAGATGTTCGTATCTCATTACATCCTTCCAACATTCCTGGGAAGGTAGGCAAATTAGAGTTACTGCCACCATCTAACAGCTCAGACAGCTGAAGCCCAAACATATGAAATTACACACTCAAAATCACAGAGCTAGTCTGAGGACATCCAGAATTAACAGCCAGATCTTTAAGCTCCCAGTCCAGTACTCTCTCCAACAAATCATCCTTTTTTCCTTAATACTTCTATAGTGATATATACTCACTTTGCTGAAGACCCTTAGATTTACTTAACGCACTAGTATATTATTTTACTTAGGATTTTAAAAATAACTTTGCTATTGGCATCATACACGTATAAAACTTAAATGAGCAAATTGACTCATTTTTTATTTAAAAAAAAAAATTAATTCCAGTATAGTTAACATACAGTGTTATATTAGTTCCAGATATACAATACAGTGATTCAACAATTCTGTACATTACTCAGTGCTCATCATGGTAAGTGTACTCTTAATCCCCTTCACCTATTTCACCCATCCCCCACTCACCACCCTTCTTGTAGCCACCGGTTTGTTTTCTATAGTTAAAAGTCTGTTTTTTGGTTTCGTTTGTCTCTTTTTTTCTTTATCCACTTGTTTTGTTTCTTAAATCCCACATATGAGTGAAATCATATGGTATTCATCTTTCTTTGACTTATTTCACTTAGCATTATACTCTCTAGATCCATCCATGTTATTGTAAATGGCAAGATCTCACTCTTTTTATGGCTGAATAATATTCCATTGCATATATATACATACACACACACACACGTATACACACACATGCACACACACACACACACCATTCATCTTACTCCATTCATCTATTGATGGACACTTACTTGGGCTGCTTCCATAATTTGGCTATTGTAAATAATGCTGCTATAAACATTGGGTACATGTATCCCTTTGAATTAGTATTTTTGTATTCTTTGGGTAAATACCCAGTAATGACATTGCTCGATCCTAGGACAGTTCTATCTTTAACTTTCTGAGGAAACTCCATACTGTTTTCCAGACTGGCCACACCAGTCTGAATTCCCACCACCAGAGTATGAAGGTTCCCCTTTTCCTATAACCTCATCAACACTTGTTATTTCTTGTGTTTTTAATTTTAGCCATTCTGACAGTTGTGAGGTGGTATCTCATTGTAGTTTTTATTTGCATTTCCCTGATGATAAGTAATATTGAGCATCTTTTCATGTGTCTGTTGGCCATTTGTATGCTTTTCTGGAGAAATGTCTGTTCATGTCTTCTGCCCTTTTTTGGTGTGTGTGTGCTATGGTGAGCACTGTGAATTGTGTAAGACTGATGAATCACAGATCTTCTGCCCATTTTTTAGTTAGATTGTTTGTTGGCTCATTTGTTTTTTAATATATTCTGACAACCTTAGCCTCTAGCAATATATGATATAGGCTACTTTTCCTTAAAAGATAGAAGTCACTTAATTTGTTTACCTGATTTTTCAACAGATAATTGAGTATTAACAATTGTACACCTTAAGTCAAAAAAGAGAAAAATTGTCTGCCCAAGAAATACCACAGGGAGGTTATTATGAAAGGCAAGCATAAAAATCTGTAACTACTGTGGCTAAAAATTTACCAAGGAATGATACATGATTATTAAAATAACCATGTATCAGACGTATCTTCTCACAGAACAGCCTAGCAGTACTACACCTACTCAGGGGATTGCCCTGTTAGCCACTTCTTGTGAACTTTATTATCTTTGTTAAAAACAAAACACTAAAAGCATTAAGAATTTGTTCCTGGACAAAAAAATTACTTTTATAAAATAAAGGAGTCTCTTATTAGGTAAGTAAGATATTATTTTCCTTCAAGAAAAACAATACTTTCTTTTAAATTGTTATGTTGCTAAATTCTGGACACCAAAAAGGCCATATATTTTCACATTAAAAGATTTAAGGAAGACTTCACATTGGTCAGGAAAAGAACGGGACTTCAAATTAATCTTTTCTTACAGAAATTAATTTAAAGTACCAAAATGAAGGAACCTGTTGTGCAAATGGTAATCAATGAGTTTCCAGAAAGCAAGCCATTTCACTGATACTGTCCTCTTTTCATTTACTGCCCTCTCTAAAATGAATTAAAAAGAAATGAGCTCTTGCCAGAAAAGGGGTTCACGTTACACATGCTGGCCTTTTAGGCACATGTCTGTCATTCTGTACTGAGGTCGGAACAGATGACAGTAGCAGGCTTCTGCCATGGTTTTTGACTTGTTTTGTTGAAAGCCCTTTATTTAAGTCTATAAGGCTCACACCAATATTCTTCAGAAAGAGAAAAATCATCTCAGTTGATTTAGGAAAGATACCAACTCTCATACCAGGTGGTGGTGGGCAGGGTCTTGTTGGAGTTCCAATCTTTGGTGGCAGTGCTGGGGGTACATCTTCACTTTTGACTGATGTTTCCTCAAGCACATTGTTTTTAATTACCACATTGTTGACAGAGCTCGATGTGGCTGAACTAAAAGGATCTTCGTTGTTGACCTTTGTTTGAAAAGAAATGTGTATATGTGGTTATATAAATTATACCAACCAAAAAATATATATGGTTATGTAACATTTAGAATAATGATCTTCAGTATTATGCTTTATTTATTTCATTTCTGAGAGCACTAACATGTTAACCTTTGCATTTGGAGACAAAAGGGAGAAATATTTTTAAAAAACTATTCTATATGAGTAGTGATTATAACATCATTACTTACTAAAGCAACAGATCACACCAAAACAAGCCAACTCTGGATTAAAAGTTTTTCAAGCTTTAGGCAGTACAAAACCACCTGAGGTCCATTTTAAAGGGACTATATGTTTTTCTTCAAATGAGTATCTGATCCAAATGATAATCAAAGAAAAAAAAATACTGATTCCACACTTCCCAATGCACTTAAATATAGGAAAGATTTAATACTAATGACAAAGAAAATGGCATCTTGAAAAACATTAAAGACAACGTGAAAGTCAAATTTTTTTTTTTTAAAGATTTTATTTATTTATTCATGACAGACAGACAGAGAGAGAGAGAGAGAGAGGCAGACTCCCAAGGAGCAGGGAGCCCGATGCGGGACTCGATCCCAGGACCCTGAGATCATGACCTGAGCCAAAGGCAGACGCTTAACCATCTCAGCCACCCAGGCGCCCGAAAGTCAATTTTTAAAAGCATATTAATCCCATGGAATAAGTCTCTTTAAAAATTTTTATTTATTTTTTTAAAGATTTTATTTATCTGACAGAGAGACAGAGAGAGAGGACACAAGCAGGGGGAACAGCAGGCAGAAGGAGAGAGAGAAGCAGGCTCCCCACTGAGCAGGGAGCCTAACACAGGGCTCAATAACAAGACCCTGGGATCGTGACCCCAGCCGAAGGCAGATGCCTAATCAACTGAGCCACCCAGGCGCCTCTAGAATAACAAGTCTTAATGGGGGTCTGAAGACTCTGCCTTTCTAATGAGAAATTAACTTTTCTATAATGAATCAGACATTGTGATTTTATTTTTTTTTTTTTAAGATTTATTTTTTAAGATTTTATTTATTTATTTGACAGAGAGAGAGAGCACAAGTAGGCAGAGTGGCAGGCAGAGGGAGAGGGAGAAGCAGGCTCTCTGCTGAGCAGAGAGCCGGACATGGGGCTCGATCCCAGGACCCCAGGATCATGACCTGAGCCGAAGGCAGCCGCTTAACCTACTGAGCCATCCAGGCGCCCCAGACATTGTGACTTTAGATCTCTTTAGGCCAGTGTTTCTCTACAGTACTACTTACATTGTGGGCTGGATGTAATCCTGTGTTGTGGGGAGCTGGATACTGTGTTGTAGGATGTTTAACAGCACCCCTGGTCTCTATCTGCTAGATATGAATAGTCCCCCTTCCCAGTTGTGACAACCAAAAATGTCTTTATTTATTTTTATAGATTTTATTTATTTATTCATGAGAGACAGAGAGAGAGAAGCAGAGGGAGAAGCAGGCTCCCTAGGAGCAGGGAGCCCGATGCGGGACTCGATCCCAGGACCCTGGGATCATGACCTGAGCCAAAGGCAGACGCTTAACCATCTGAGCCACCCAGGCACCCCAAAAAGGTCTTTAGACAATGCCAAATAATTGAGGGTGAGGGTGGAGGGAAAATAAATCCAGCTGAGAACTGATGATATAGACAATTTCACATATACTCTAATTTTACTCTTTTGGCCTGAATCAATCGTACAGCTACACTGGAAAATAGGTAGTGGACATATAGTGGAATACACATATGACTATGTGTATTCATTATCTTAATACTAACCCTAACTGGGCGCCTGAGTGGCTCTGTCAGTTAAGCATCTGCCTTCGGCTCAGGTCATGATCCCAGGGTCCTGGGATAGAGCCCCGCATCGGGCTCCCTGCTCCGCGGGAAGCCTGCTTCTCCCTCTCCCACTCCTCCTGCTTGTGTTCCCTCTCTCTGTCTCTGTCAAATAAATAAATAAAATCTTAAAAAAAAAAAAATACTAACCCTAACAGCCTCAGAACACAAAATGAAGTAATCAATGCAGAGAAGATGGCATGAATGCCCACATTTTACATCTATTGACCCAGTCAACAGGGGATAAATTAGTTCAACTGGAAGAAATATGTTTAAAAAGGCAGAAGACTCTTAAAATGAAGTTGTTGAGTTAACCTGTCAGTAGAAAATTATAATTACCTGTACCATCACCGCAGTCCTTATGTATGGAAATATGTCTACTTGAATTACATCTATCATTTCTATCTGAAATCAACATTGAAATCAAGTTGAGATGTCTGTGACAGGGTTACATAATTGGAAGGAAGGACTGCTCCATTGGTGGAAACTTCCCACTAATCACTGCAGATTACCTTTGACAATGTGCTGAAGTCAGCAAATCCATCTTCAAATGATTCACTTCCAAAAACAGAAGCAAAGGGATCTGTGGCTAAAATGAATAAAGAAAATCAGAGCAATAGGCATCAAAATTTCATGTCCTTTTTTGGTTGGTTAACGTTCAGACAGATGAAAAAGATCTAATCCTAAATATCATTCCTGAATTTATGACTTAAATCCAGTGAACAAATTGATACCTACCCCCCAACACACACACAATACACTCTTTTGTATAAATCAACTGATGAATTATTTCAGATGAAAAACAAGAAAACTAACTCTAGGTTTAAGGCTTTGGAATACATGTCAAGTAATATAGTTCCCATGCACTGAAACTATTTCTAATAAAGCTATCAGGAAGTAAGAGAAGGTAGATTCCATTAATTCCACATTTCACACTTATCCTTCAGGGTGCATTTTAAATGTCACCTCATCCACTAAGCCTGGGAAAACCTCTAATTCCCATAGCAAGCAGTGATTTCTTTCTTCTTTGTGGCAGTGACTGCATTCTAGTTTGTACTATGACTATCTGTGATTGATATATCACATTAGATTGTAAAGTCCTTAAAAACAGTGAATAAGGCTTATCCAAGAAGAATGGTCAAAAACATTTCTTGAATATCAGATCTAAGAAAGTAAGAAAAGACAGTTCCTAGCCCCCAAATCTCACAGTCTAATGAGACACATGTAAAAAACAATAATAAAACAATCTTAAATGAGCTATTAGAGAGGTATGAAAACCCCACAGTAGGAGTCACTAACTGGGAGAATCAGAAAATGTATCAAAGAAACTATTACATTTGAGCTAGGTCTTTTTTTTTTTTTAAAGATTTTATTTATTTATTCATGAGAGACAGAGACAGAGAGAGAGAGAGAGAGAGGCAGAGGGAGAAGCAGGCTCCCAAGGAGCAGAGAGCCCGATGCGGGACTCGATCCCAGGACCCTGGGATCATGACCTGAGCCGAAGGCAGACGCTTAACCATCTGAGCCACCCAGGCGCCCTGAGCTAGGTCTTTTAAATAAGGAATAGATTGAGGTGGGAAAGATAAAGATATTCCAGGCAGAGGGAACAGTAACTGCAAAAGTAATTATTTAACCTGCTCCCAGGCATGAGAAGTTATCTGTTCCATCACACTGCACTTACCAAATGGATTAACATTTTTGGCTGGAATGAACAGATCTACTTTGAGATAGGTTTCACCTATTCAGGCATAAAGGCTAAGAATGTTTATAGGAATTGTTACTTGATACAGGAAAATAGAAAGAAACAAAGGAAGGAAGGGAAAGAGAATTGCAAGAGACAGGGTAAGAAAGAGCAAAGAGTCACTGAAAATTTCTCCTTGTTCTCCCTCAAATCGTCTTTACATCAAATCAGTCTTAAAACAAAAGTGTGCCCACATACCCATTTAAATGTGTAAAGTGTGTCTTTACCTCTAAAAATCAGTATACCATGGACATAAACTGAAGAGGGGCAAGAAGGTATATATTACTTTTGCTTGCTTTGTCACCAAGACAGTCATGAGGTGGAGGAAGCAGGTAAAGAGGGTGGGAAGAAGCATAAAGAAAATTAGCCCTTTAGAGATAGACCAACAACTCTGAGCCTGAAGAGGATGTTGAAAGTCCAGAGTTATAAGAAATTCTACGGCATTAGCCATAAAAGATGTTTCTTTATAACTACATATCTAAGTCCCACAGCCTGGGGCCCAGCCTAGTCATGGGTGTTGTTTTAGGCTTTCCTTTCTTTCTCCTTCTCTGCGCCTTGTAATTCCTGATGCCACAAGCAGCTGAGGCACAACCAGGGTGCAGATGTTCTCCTGACTGGTAGAAAGGTGATGAGGGAAAAGGAGTTGGCTCCTTTCACTGGAGGGAACTAAAAAATCTGCTTCATGCTTTTTCTCTGCCACAGCCTTTACAAGAAGTTATAACGCTCATGGCAACAGTGTTGAGTTAGGTCAAGTTTGACTGAAATGTTAAGTATACACTGTGAAATACATTAATAAAATACATGACATTTGTATATAAAGAATATGCTACTTATAGTTTTACTAGAGTTTTTCTACACTTTCTTCATCAGAAAAAAACGACCTATTCGGCATTGGTCCAAACAGTGGGGAATGTGTCCTGGATGAATGACAAAGGACTTTTGCCCAAATTGGGGAATTAAGACTTTGGCAACCACCTCCTCAGATATTGATCATGACTGATATGAAGTAAAGGCCTGTCCAGAGACTGGAAGGACTCACTGGGTATGAACTTTTCCAGACCATGTGCTGCGGATTCCCAGAAATATTCAGAGAGGAATCAGTAGGTGGCTTTCTTCCTCTTGATCACACAGAAGCTATAGACCATCAGAATGAGGCTTTAAATGCAAATGTGATCTCACTGGCACCCTCTCCTCCCCAAGAATAAAGGCGATGAACACTTCGGAAAATTACATAAAAGCATAATTTAAAAAATCATCTATAATTTCATTATCAGAAATAACCCTTATTAATTATTTTAGCATGCTTCTTTAACAGCTTTTTTTCCTGGTATTTTTTTCCTTTAAAGCTACATTTTAGGCATATCATTCTTAATCCCCTTATCCCGATTTAATTCATAGCATTCATCAGTACTTGACATATTACATATTTGTTTATTGCCTATCTTTCCCATATAAACCCTATAAAGACGAGAACTCGCTTTGTTCACTACTGTATCGTCAAGGCCTAGAAAAAGGTCTGATAAATAGAAGATGCTCATATTCACTGAAAATACTGAGAGAAAAGGGGGACAGAAACTGTCTACTTATTAAGGATCTTCCAAACAGATACCATAATACTTCTTAGCATAACCAGCTGACCAACAAGGAATAAGGGAAACCAGTTTTAAGGCTCACAAATAATAACCAAGAACAGGTATCTAACCAGAGAATCCTGGGAAAAGGAATAAATTTTTTTTTTCCATGACCCATGCACAAGTCATCAGATAATCAAGTTCAAACTCAGAAAACCTTTAAGAGATACTCAATGAATAATCTGAGGTGTTGGTCATTAATAAAGAATCCATTTTCTCAAGCTGGTCTCCAAATCATTCACTCACTCACTCACTGACCCACTCATCCACTCACATTTACTAAGCATCAAGGCTAGGTACTGGGGATTTAGAGGAGAATAAGACACAACACCTACCTTCAAGGAACTCATGGTTTGAGTGATACATATGTATACAACTGCTACACACTAAGTATTAAAGTTCAAAGAGAGTAAAGGAAAAGCAACAGCTAGATTTATGTGAAAGAGGCCAAGAAGACTTTCCAAAAAGGGTTTTACTTTCTTGTGGACAGAAAGGAGGTGGGAGAAGAGAGAAACATATACACACTATACACAAATATACAAATACACACCTGCTCATGCACACACATTTTTCCAGGCAAAAAATAAGTGGCCTTGAAGAGACAGTCATGGCCTGTGGTTTGTGGAAATAGAGAAAATTAGAGAAGAAACATGAAAGAAGGCAGAGGCTAAGAATAATAAAACATATGAACATCTGTATGCTTAGCCTGAGTCATTGCCTGTAAAAATGAAGACCTACGTGGCATTTTACTGCCTCTAGAGTCAAAGATACTCTGGGGAGACCACAAGTTCCCCTCTAAATCCTCAGGATGTTATAAAGCTTTAATTAAGAGTTGGAAAGACTTCTCATTTCCTCAGTTAGGAGTTAGTAAAATATTCCATGCAAAAAATCTTCTGGCACCAGAACTAATCCCATCTATAATGAAGTGGAAAAAGAACTCTTACAAGACAAAATAAAGTATACGTAGAAACTGAGTAACCTGCATTTGCTTTCTTTAGTATTCTTTTAGTCTGCAACGTGTCTACTCACAAGGAGTAAATGCTAAAAAGACCCCACTGTGAGTCAAAATATTAAAAATATCTGATGTCCTTCTATCTCTATCATAATCACCAAATTTTAGAAGTAGGGGTGATTTATCATTTAATTTTTAAGAACAAAAATTTACCCTTAGGTTTTTAGTTTATTTTGAAAGCTTCTATTTTTCCTGTTCTGCAGGATTAATCTTTTTTTCTGGCTAAACACTTTATTTCTTGGTGAAAAAGAAGAGGGATATTGGAGTGTAAGAGGACAAAAGTCCTGTTTGTGACCTTGGGTGTGTAATGCCACTTCTCTGACTCTCAGTGGTTTCCAGATGTTGGGATTTTATTTTTAGTAAACTAAATAAATATATTAAAACCAACACACATAGAGAAAACAACAACATAGAGAGATTTGCTTAACTTAAAAAGAACTTAAAAAAGGAGTCCATCTTTCATTTCACAAACAAAAGGATTTAAAAACTAAAAAGAAGAGAAAACAATCTTAGACTGGAAAGAATCCTTTCCAGGAAAAGAGAGTTGGCAACAATTCTCATTCTCATTTTCTCTCTCTCATCCCTATTTGACTTGGAACTATCAAAGAGTATATTCCAAGTAACATTAGTCAGGATTTAGAAACCATTAAACTAAAAAATAGTAGTAATAATAGTAATAGCAGCTACCATTTACTGTGATAGGTATCACAATAAATACTTTAACATACACTATCTCATTTAATCTACCAAACAAACCCATGAAGTATAATTATTAACCTCGTTTTATTGTTTAGGAAACCTAAGGAATTAGCATTTTATCTGAGTAAGTTCAGGCTGTTGGCTTCAAACACCCATGTCCTAATGATGACAACCCCCCTCTAGACTGTTTATGCTTCCATTCAATTCAAAATCTTACAATAATGTAGCAGATTTGAGACAAATCATTTATTCATTTCTTCAGCATTCAACTGATGAGACTCTGCTATGTCCCAGAAGCTCTGGGGTGGGAAAGTAGGGATACAACTTAGGATGACTCCCAAATCTCTGCTTGGGCAACTGAGTAGATGGTAATACTATTAACAGGGATGGAATGTCCAGAAGATGTTTAGTAATGTTTTTTATTTCATCAGGTGGACAACTTTACTTTCAGACATATACCTGTGACACATTAAGTAAAAGACCATTAAATATATATACATATAATATAAATATAATATAGGTATATATTAAACATTATATTAACTAATATAAATAACTAAAAAATTATACACACACATATGTGTGGAACACAGGGCTAGTGACTTAGATTTGTGGTTAGTAACATGATCAAATGTTAAAAAAGACAATTCTGGCAGTCATGTAGATGACAGATTGGCAAGTAGAGAGAATGAAGGCAATTTAATACCACAGTCCAGATAAAACAAAATGACGGTCCAAACAAAACTGAGTATAAGAAGGAACAATCAGGGTCTATTTGGGGGTAAAACAACAGAACTTGGCAATTTATTGGAGGTGAGGTATGGCAGAGAAGAAGTCTAAGATGATTGGCTAATAGTATCATTAATACAGAAAGTAGAAATACTAATACTTTAAAGGAGAGACTAACTGGAAAAGATGATTATTTCAATTTTAAGCACTGTTGAGCTTGGCACCTAAGGGGAAATATCCAGCAGATAACCTGAAGGTACTGGAGGTTCAGGAGAGAGTTCAACACTGGAAGACTAAATCAAGAAGTCATTAAGAAACAGGTTGTAGTTGAAGGCACAGAACTAGACATCACTACCATAAAAAGTGTGTAGTGTGAGAAGAGCAGAGGCACTAGGCTAATACATAACTAAAAAGATAGCCTCCACTCTTCAGTTTTTTCTCCAGGACATTGAGATTATTCTCTTGATCCTGTTTTGTTTGAATAAAAGGAGATATCTGTCCCAGATACCTCCTGGGAGCAAGCTGTCCTGAGGGAACAGAGACCAGGGCAACAGGAAAAATCTTTTAGTTCATATTAGATCAGAAGTTCTCAAGGTGTGGTCCATGGACCTGGAGGTCCCCAAAACCTCTTTACGGATAAGATCTGTGAGGTCAAAATTATTTTGAATATTAAGATGTTATTTATATTTCTTAATGTGTTAATATTTGCAACAATGTAGATAGAACTGCTAGTGTCTTACAGCGAATGAGGGCAGTAGTAGCACCATCACAAACTTGGCAGGGGGGAAAAAAGGCCAGTTGTGTTTAAAAATGTCTGTCCTTGGGGTGCCTGGGTGGCTCATCGGTTAAGCGTCTGCCTTCGGCTCAGGTCATGATCCCAGGGTCCTGGGATCGAGCCCCGCATTGGGCTCCCTGCTCGGCAGGAAGCTTGCTTCTCCCTCTCCCACTCCCCCTGCTCATGCTCTCTCTCTAATAAATAAAAATAAAATTTAGGGCACCTGGGTGGCTCATCGGTTAAGCGTCTGCCTTCAGCTCAGGTCATGATCCCAGGGTCCTGGGATCGAGCCCCGCATCGGGCTCCCGGCTCAGCAGGAAGCCTGCTTCTCCCTCTCCCACTCCCCCTGCTTGTGTTCCCTCTCTCACAGTCCCTCTCTCTCTCTGTGTCAAATAAATAAATAAAATCTTCAAAAAAAAATGTCTGTCCTTGATGAATTGATAAAAATTATTAGTTTTAATAAGTCATGATCCTTAGGTACACATCTTTTTTTAAGATTCATTTATTTATTTTAGAGAGAAAGGGAACACAAATGGAGAGAGCAGAAAGAGAGGGAGAGAGAATCTCAAGCAGATTGCACTGAGCGCAGAGCCCAAGTTGGGGCTTGATTTCATGACCCTAAGGATCACAATCTGAACTGAAACCAACGATGGATGCTTAACCTACTGAGCCACCCAGGTGCCTCTAGGTACACATCTTTTTAAAATTCTGAGTAACAAATGGGAAATATACACAAAGCACTTCTGTTGAGTAGGAAAGTATGATAGTTATCTGGAGGAAAAGCACTTGCATGATGGTGTGCAAAACAAGTTGAACTAGCTGCTTTTTTCACGGAATGCCCTTTTTACCTGAAAGAAGTAACAGCTAAACAATGGTTATTCAGATTTGGGTATTTGGCAACATTTCCTCCAAAACAAACAGTGAGGCTGTCACTTTAAAGAAAACAACTGATAGTATTTGTTGCTGGTGGTAAAAATTCAAGCTTTCAAGTAAAAATCAGAATCTTAGAAAGCTGTATCTGTCCCATAATCTTAACACTATACCAATATTTAAAGACTCTGATAAGATGGATGGTGATATTAATAAATATAATTTTAAAAATATTTATAATGAAATGTGTCAGCAGTGAACCAGTATTTCCAAAATGATCACTGCAAATTACAAAATCATATATAGGTAAAAAATTCATTCAAAGTGCAAGAAAAACCAATGGATTTTCATGTAAGAGAGCATGAAAAGGTCACTGATATGGTTTCACGTACCACATTGCAACTAACTTTAAAGAAACTAAAATATGTTGAAATTTGGTATAGTATCAAAGAAGAATACCCAAAATTACCTAAAAAGGTTACTGAAATACCCCTCTACTACATATCTGTGTGAGAGCAGATCTTTTTCATTTCACATACTTCAAGCAAAACAATACAGTGCAAGAGATTGAATGCAGAAGTAGATATGAGAATCCAGCTATCTTCTTTTTTATAAGGCACACATTTAAAGAGCTTTGCAAAAATGCATGAATAATGCTACTCTTGTCACAATTTTCTTTTTTTTTTTTGGTCTGGAGTTTTCTTAAAGAAATATGTTATTTATGTTTATATGTAATGCGTTTATTATCATTGCCTTTAATTGACTTAAAAAATTTTTAGTTTCTTAGTTTCAATTTCTAATATGGTAAATACTGATAGATATAACCCTCTTTGAGGGTCTTCATTAATTTTTAAAAGTATAAAGGGGTCCTCAGACCAAAAAGCTACTATACTTGATGATTTCCAAAGTTACTGCTTGTGATTGTTTCAAATTACCCACTCCTAATTATTTTCGTTGTTGAAATAAGAGGATAGTAAGGTTGAATTACCTCCACCAATCCCCAAGAGCCTTTCATGGATCTTCTACAAGTTTCTTACTAAAATGCTTTTAATTTTTTAACATTTTTCATCTGATTATATTCCCTATACTCCCAGTACCCTTTATGAAATTTTGGGTTCCCAAGGATTTCTTTTTTCTTTTTCTTTTTTCTCACTTACATAGTAGATAAGTGAAGAGGCAGGATAACACAGAGGAAAATCAATGGGCATGGATTGAGAAGCAAACTGGTAAGTGCCTCTGGGGCTTAGCTTTTCCTTTCATATATTAGGAAATCAGGCTTGATAACAGTTTTCAAATTTTAAATGAAATTCCAATATATGAAACAAATAAATGGGATTTTAAAAATTAACTCTAAAATCATTTTAAGATTTATTTATTTATTAGAGAGAGAGAGCTGGGGAGAGGGGCAAAGGGAGAGGGAGAGAGAGAATCCTCAAGCAGACTCCCTGCTGAACATGGAGCCCAACACAGGGCTTGATCCCAGGACCCTGAGATCATGACCTGAGCTGAAGCCAAGAACCAGCTGCCCAACAGACTGAGCCACCTAGGCACCTTAACTCTAAAATCGTCTTAAGTTCGAATTTATATTATTTACTTATCACAATGACAGTGAAAACAAAGCAATTTTTATTAACACAAATGTTTAAAGTCAGGAGTTGAACTTATTTCTGCGGTTGGTTTTGATTGCTCTATTTGAAAAACAATTCACCCAAAGAAGTAGTTATACACATTTTTAAACAAGACTCTTGCAATCTGAGCAGTTTAAAATAATTTTTATCCAGAGGTTTGCACAAAAACCACTTAACCTGAGAGTACGTTAAAGCACCAACGCACTACAATGTTAATATGGTTTGTAACATTTATGAATGCATACATTTAATTAAATTGCAGTTTTTAAAAATTTAAAGACACTTAAAAAATATGAAACAATAATTTGCCAACTCTCTGAAGACCTCTCTGGAAGCTAGTTTTGTGAAAAATAATATGAAAACTCTGGCCCATAGCATGTGTAAGATTCTTTCCAGCTCTAAAAAAGGCAGCAATATTAAGTTTGACAGAAAAAAAAATCTGTGGCATCGCCCTACTACCATTTTTATATTGTCAGGATTGGATGAGAAGATAAGGCAGAGGCACCATAATGAAGTGACTATAGAATGAGCTCTGAAATAAGACATGGATTGGACACTGAGCATGGCAACAACTACTACAGCCTTGGGCAAATTGCTTGACCTAAGTCTCATTTTTCTCATCCTTAAAATGAGAACGAACGGTACCTGTCTCTATAACCATTGTAAAGATTAAATGAGGAAAATGCAAAAGCGAAGTTTGGATGACCTTATGTGTATGGCTTAAAGAAAAAAAAAAAAAGAAAAAGAAAGTTTAGACCTCTGGTATTTCTGAATCTGTGGAAGGTCTGTGTAACTCTGCCCCAGACACACTAATATGTAGCCCATCCAATTCAAAAGAGTTTTTGGGGGGCGCCTGGGTGGCTCAGTTGGTTGAGTGACCAACTCTTGGTTTCAGCTCAGGTCATGATCTCAGGGTCGTGAGACTGAGCCCCACATGGGGCTCCACTCAGCAGAGAGTCCGCTAGAAGATTCTCTCCCTCTGCCCCTCCCCCACTTGTGCATGTGCATGCACACCTCTCTCTCAAATAAATAAATCTTTTTTAAAAAAGTTTTTGCTTCTAAGATTCTCATTCAAATCAAGATGCAAGCTAAATGGCAGACTAGAAAGATACAGGTGCTCATTTGTATGTAAGGATGGTTTAACATATGAAAATCAATCAATATAATACACCCCATTAACAGAATAAAGGAAAAAAAAACCCCCACATTAGCCTCTTAATTGATGCAGAAAAAGCACCTGACAAAATTCAACATTCTTTCATGATAAAAACACTTGGCAAACTAGAAAAAGAAACTACTTCAACATAGTAAAAGCCACATATGAAAAGCCAACAGTGAACATCTTATTCAATGATGAGAGATTGAAATTTTTTCTCTAAAATCAGTAACAAGACAAGGACGCCCACTTTCACTACTTCAATTCATCACAGAAGTCCTACCCAGTGTAACTAGGCAAGGAAAAAAAAAGGCATTCAAACTGGAAAGAAAGAAGTAAAATTATCTCTGTTGCATACAACTTGACCTCACATGTAGAAAACCGTAAAATTCCACAAAAACACCTGTTTAGAATAAACAGCAAAGTAGCAGGATACAAAATCAATGCACAAAAATCAGTAGCATGTCTATATATTAACAATGAACAATCTGAAAAGGAAATTAAGATGATAACAATTTCATTTACAATAGCATGAAAAAGAATAAAATACTCAAGAATTAACCAAGGAAGGCATGTATGCTGACCACTATAAAACATTCTGAAAGAAATTAAAGAAGATACAATTAAATGGAAAGACAGCCCACTTCATGGATTGGAAAATGTTAAGATGTTAATATTAACCAAAGCAATCTACAGATTCAAAGCAATCCGTATCAAAATCCCAATGATATTTTTTTGCAGAAATAGAAAATTCATACTAAAATTCATATGGAATCTCAAGGGAACCCGAAAAAGAATAACAAAGTTACAGGTATCAAAGATAGACATTTACACCAGCGGAACAGAAGAGTGAGCCCAGAAATAAACCCTTGCATATACAGTCAAATGATTTTCTTTCTTTTTTTTTTTTTTTAAGAATTTATTTATTTATTTGACAGAGAGAGACACAGCGAGAGAGGGAACACAAGCAGGGGGAATGGGAGAGGGAGAAGCAGGCTTCCCGCGGAGCAGAGAGCCCGATGTGGGGCTCGATCCCAGGACGCTGGGATCATGACCTGAGCCAAAGGCAGACGCTTAACTACTGAGCCACCCAGGCGCCCCAGTCAAATGATTTTCTACAATGATACCAAGACCATTCAATGGGGAAAGGTCAAGTCCTTTCAACAAATGGTACTGGGAAAATTGAAAATCCACTCTAAAAGAATGAAGTCAGACTCTTACAACAAATACAAAAATTAACGCAAAATGCATCAAAGACCTAAATGTAAGAGCTAAAGCTATAAAACTCTTAGAAGAAGAAAACATGGGGAAAACCCTCATGATATTGGATTTAGCTATACTTTTTTGGAATGACACTAAAAGCATAGGCAAAAAAAGAAAAAGTAGATAGACTGGATTTGTGATGGTTGCACAACAAAAGCTACATTCTGCTTTGAAACCATTCATGACTTACCCTAAATGGAGGTGATCTCCCTTTCCTTTAAATTTTTGCAGCTTTAATGAACTTTATGGCAATTACCATTTCAGTCAAGAGTTAATTACAGTTGACCCTTGAACAACATGGGTGTGAAGTGTGTGGATTCACTAATATGCAGATTTTTTCAATAAATGCAGCACAGTACTGTCAATGTATTTTCCTTATGATTTTCTCAATAACATTTTCTTTTCTCTAGCTTACTTTATTGTAAGAATATATGTAACATACAAAATACGTGTTAATTGCCTGGTTACGTTATTGGTAAGGCTGCCAGTCAACAGTAGGATATTAGTAAAGGTTTTGGGGAGTCAAAGGTTATATGCAGATATGCAACTGCATGTGGGGGGAGGGTCAGCATCCCTAACCCCCATATTGCTCAAGGGTCACCTGTATAAATATATTAACTTTTCATTTTCTTAGGTTATCCTTTCTAATCATACAATATCCCTAGCTATATATTAATTCATCAGCTCAATGAGAGTCTAAAAAAAGCACATGTATTTTAAAAATATATTAATTTAACCACTGTTACTACAATAAGCCTTTTAGAAATCTTATTTGCTGTTATTCTAAGTTTTGGTTTAAATCAATACCCAGCACTACATTAAAGCTTGTTTTCTACACATCTGCTTTTTATATTCAATTCCTTTTTGTTACTCATTTTGGAAGTTAAATTTCAACCTGAAAACAACACACACTGCTAAATCTCATCTTGTTTTAATTTGTACAATACCAGAAATCTAAATTGTGAAAGCATTTCTACTAATCTTTCTCTATGCTCATGATCCTCAACTTCAGCACATCAGCAAATTTGTCACATCAGCAAATTTGTGTACTGAATAACTCACCTTATTTTCATCTGGAAAAATAAGGAATCCTGTATCAGCATGATACTTGAGGTATTTACAGGTTTGAGTCCACTTCCCTCTAATTCCCTGCTCTCCTACACAATAGTTGGTCTGTTTTATTTTTAAATGAGTAGTGAGAAAGCTGCAGAAGCTTTTAGTCTTTGTCAGACTTTGTTTTGAATCCTCGCTTCACCTGGTTCAAATCTAGTGAACTATATAATCTTGATCAAGTTACTTAAAGTTCTGGTCCTCAGTTTCCTGATCTTTAAAATGGAAATATTACTTAAAAGGATAAAATGGAAAATTAGCTGCCATAAATAAAGCATGAAGACTGGATGCTAGAGTAACATTTCGATTTTCTCTGTATTATTAAAGATCTTATCCACTATTTGTAAAGCTATTATCATTACCTACTGGAAGCAATTTTTCATTTTAGGCCAAGATCTATAAGAGTCATTGCTGACTTTGAAACTGCCAACGCTGCCTTTTATTAAGGAAAAAAAATTATATTGGTTTTACTGGCTAGAGTACATATTCTAGTAAGTTTTTTTTTTTAATGAAGTATAGCTGACACACAATGTTACATTAGTTTCAGGTGTACAACATAGTGATTTGACAAGTTTATATATTATGCTATGCTCACCATGAGCACAGCTACCATCTGTCCCCATATAACACTATTTTATAATACCATTGACTGTATTCCCTATGCTGTACCTTTCATTCCCATGACTTATTCATTCCATAACTGGAAGCCTGTCTCCCACTCCCATCTAGTAAGATCTTTAACATGAATAATAAATGAGATAAATAAATGATAAGAAAAGTAGAAAGTGATATGCCAACACTTGCCACCATTATTACTGGTAGATTACAATTGGCTATAACTATGCAATAATTTTACAGCCTTACGTAAGTAAATAGGACAAATATATTTGGAGACCAGAAAAAGAAGCTTAAAGAGTCATATTGACTATTCAAAGAAACTGATCAATTATTTCCTTACCTGAATCACTTGCTGCAACAACTATTCCACCAGGAGCAAAAGGATCATTGTGCTTCAATGTTTCTACCTAAACAAATTACACAAAATCATGACTAAGAGAGGCAATATTTCATAGCTGAAACCTCATGGCCACATCAAAGAAAATATTCTTTACCAACTCTTAATTAAGAAATACAAGGCATTAGGAATAAATGTTTCCCCTTACTGATTTGCAATCTTATTAAACTGAAATGACACATATCATTTTCTAATCTTTTATTGAGTAATATAATATCCATTCAAAATGGTATATGAAACATATATGGTTTAACAACTATCAAATGAATTCCTATGTAATCACCTTCCAAGAAACTGCCAACACCTGAGCAGTCTTCACGTGCCCCTCTCCAAACACAATCCCATCCCTCCTCTATAGAGGTAATTATTACCCTGACTTTGGTGGCATTCATCTTTTTTCTTTTCTTCATAATTTTGTTACTAGTACAGATACACACTGTTTTAATTTTTTACATGGAAGTAATTTTAGATTTCTAGAACAGTTGTAAAGATAATACAGAGAGTTCCCATATATCCTTCACCCAGGTTCCTCTAATGTTAGTACCTCATAACCTCATATAATCATGGCACATCTATTAAAACTAAGGAATTAACACTGGTACAAAACTATAAACTATAGACTTAATTTGGATTTCACTAGATTTTCCATTAAGGTTCTTCTCCTATTCCAGGATGACATGCTGCCTTTAGGCGCATACTATTCTAACTCTTAAATATCCTAGTACTTAAATATCACACGCTAGATTTATTTTCTAGTTATCTAAAAATAATTCTAGCATTCTGCCCATCAGAGGAACATACACATGTACCAGAGGAAGACGGGGGTAGGGGGGTGGGGAGAGGAAGAGGGGAGGAAAAGGAGGAGGAAAGAAGGGAGAGAGGAAGGGAGGGAGCTCTGCTAATAAGATCCTGCTACTTTCAATAATAAGCCATGTAAGAATCTGGACCAAGTGGCAAAGGTGAGTGGCTACAGAGTGAGGACTTTACCAGAAGCCAGAGATTCCTGCTATAGAACTGTTTTCCTAAATTATTTTGGTTTTTAATCATAGTCAAACAAATTATATATCTAGGAAGAAAAGTGAACCTTCTCTTTCTGGCATCAGGCCCTTGTTAAGAGGCTAATGAAAGCCTTAGCAGACAGTTAGATGAAAGGGGCATGAAAAGGGTTTGGGAACATTTATCTCCTCTGACTCATGGCTATCAATGTCATCTGTATTACAGGCTCTATTTCTAATCATTAAGAAATTTGGTTATTACAATTGAATGTCAAATGATATCACAGAGCTCAACTGATAAATTTCCAAATAAAACAAATGTATTTGAAAAGAGAAAAGTATTGCTAACCAGGACTTGTAGTACATTCTCTCTTTATAAAAGAGAACCCAGGGACGCCTGGGTGGCTCAGTCGGTTAAGCATCTGCCTTCAGCTCAGGTCATAATCCCAGGGTCCTGGGATCAAGCCCCACGTTGGGCTCCCTGCTCAGCGGGGAGTCTGCTTCTCCCTTTGCCCCTCACCCTGCCCCCCAGCTTGTGCTCTCTGTCTGAAATAAATAAAATCTTAAAAAAAAAAAAAAAGCGAGAGAACCCATTTAAACTATCAGAAAGATGTAATTAATACTAATGAAGTTTTTAGAACTGAGGATGATAGTACTTATTTTAACTGATGCCAATGATATTATTATAAAACTAGCATAATGGCTTATATTCTTATTATATCTATTGAATGAATAAAGAGAAATAAAAGAAAAACATTAAGGTGGTCTGTATAGTCACATGGTTCCTAATATAATAGTCAAAACACCAGTGTGAGAGATAGTCACTGACTTAAGTCACCAACTATTATTGCTTCTTCTCTTGACTTTCAGGGGAACAACAACCTAATAGACCTGATTTTTAACAAAAGCTTATAGGTTTTTATTTGCCATCACAGAGAGAAATAGAAAAAGCAGGCCTACATAAGTGTCAGGTTTAATTTCTATTCCTTCCTCATACACTGTGCCACCACCTAAAAGACCATTGAGACAGCAAGGGGAACAGGATGGAATGAATGCGTAGCCTATGAAGGATTAAGAGGCCATTAAACCCTATGTTACGTTCAGTTTGATAATTAGGCAATTTAGTACATAAAAGGAATTTTCATAACTACAATTCAGGTGGTATCTTATAGAATTAATGTTCCAAAATCCTCCTACAAGGTCGCCAAATTTATCACTGAAATTCTCTCTCTTCAACATCAGTCATCTATCCCCCACGTTGACTGTATGACTTAGTAGCTACACAATGCTACCATACACTAGCTAGGAGAGTAAGAAATGCCAGTTGTTTTGTTTCACTTTGGTTTTTTAAATTATGTCCCTCTGAGAGCAGAGACTAGCCTTGAGGGAATAGGAAAGACTTTTGGGGAGAGAGATCTAGAAACAATCAGAGGCCTGTTTAAAAAGAAGGAAGATCATCAAACACAAGGGCTCTGTAGCTGGGAAGAATTAAGTTTAAATCTTGGACTACAGGGGTGAAGACCTTAGATTTTGGTCAGATAGACCACGGTTTGAATTCAGTTCTACCACTTACTTACTATCACTTAACCTCTTTAAGCTTCATTTACTTTATCTTAAAAATGAGGATGGTAACATGAGCTTCATAGGAATAGTGTGAAGATTAAATGGGTAACACATGAACAGAGCTTAGCACCATGCCTGGTACATGGAAGAGATGAGATAAACAAAGCTATTATTATACTGCCAATTTGATTGTTTGTTTTGTTTTTAATGGAGAAATCAAGAGCAGTCAGCAAGGGCAATATTGCTTTCACAAACTGGGGAGGGAAGAGAAAAAGTAAATAGAGCAAATGGTGGAAAATTTTCATCAGGGGAGAAGAATAGGAGAAACCTGTTTTATTTTTAAATTAGGAAGAGCTGCTTTGGTTTTCTTGCTCTTTAATGATAAGAGTAGAGAATAAGAGACTAGAATAAGGTAAGAGGAAAAAAATTCAGGTCGCAGCCAATTTTAGAAGAATTTGGCAAATGGGTCCACACTGCAAATTAAGTGTTGTAGGAAAACACAGTATCCAGTAGCCTGTGGAAACCACAAATATTCAGTTACAGAGGCACTTGCTCACTTTTACATCAATGGAAAATACCAGTTGTTAGCCAAATAGCTCTTTACTGAGTACAGTAAGAAAGCAATTAAAGAATACAAAATCTATCAACTTTAAAACAATCAATTCCTCTTTTAAGGGAGTATTCTTAATCTAAGAGAATTAAAAGACAAAATTTTTGCTCCAAATGCCCATCAAATCAATTGTTCTTTTTTGGGTGAAACACACTGCTTAAAAAAATAAGTCTCCAAATAAAAAATAAAAAATTCCAAAACCATTCATAATTATTTAAATTGGGTAATGGATACATGGAGGTTTCTTAAAATATTTGATTATATGACTCTATTTTGGGTATGTTTAAAAAGCCATAATATATTTTCTTTTTAAAGCCACTTAGCTGTATGACCTTGGTTACTTCCAAGTCCCAGTGTCCTTACTGTTAAAATAGGGCTACCAACACCTACTTTGCAGGTTGTGAAGATTTACAAGAGAGTCTGACATTTAGTAGGAATTTGTATTTCTCTACAAGATTAACACGTATGTGTTATATAATATATATAAAATGTGTCTATAATATAAATGATTTTATCTTTCTAAAACATCAATACTATTTTAAGGTTGATTTTTATTATTTTATTATTTCAATAATGCATACCACACATTTCTGAAAAGCTTTATTTATTAATGGATTTCAAATCATTTATTTTAAATATCCCCAATGGGATAATATTTGATCCTTATTAAGGATGGACTTGATTTTTAGATGAAATAAGTTATTCCAGCCAATTACAGGGAGTGATAAAGCTGTGAAATGCCAGTCTGAACAAAAAAACAAAAAAAACAAAAACTAGATGGACTGGATGAGATTGACATTTTTACATAGCCATCAGAAGTAATCTAAAAGAGGATCCTTTCAACACTATATTTCAAGATACTCACTTAGGATGCTTGTTCTCCATTTAACAGTTTTTAACCCTCCCACTTACCGATGTATTACTGCTATTGCTGGCTGCACTGAAAGGGTCAGTACTTGAGGTGGCAAAAGGGTCAGCAGAAGACTGCTTGAAGAAACAGTCAGATGCAAATGGATCTGAACCTTTGAAAGGATCACCTCCAAATGGATCTAAGAAAATACAGCACATATATTAAAGACTAAAAACTACTACACTAAATTTCCTATCACCTGAAGGTACGATAACTGCCTTAATTAAAAGACATTTTGAACTTCTGCAGAATCTAAATTAAGGTACTTGGCGTTATGATTATTGATTATAAAAAAATATAGACAGTTGCACCTAAAATAGCTTTAATTCATATTCTTTTTCCTACTTGCTCATCATTCACCCAAAGCAAATCAATCATTCCAATACTTATTACACAAAGATTACTTGTATGCCAGGTTTAAAAATTCTTCTAAGCTGGTGATTCTAATTTTAGGGGAGGAGGAATCACAAATTCCTTTGTGATTTTGTTAAAAGATAGTCTTTCACCTAATAAACTTATTTGGAACAGGTTTGGGAAGCGTAACAAATGGTACACAAGATTTGCTTTATTCTAATGTAAAATCCCAGGGAAAGACTATCTTATAAAGCCTGACATTTAGTAATTCTTTAAGATGTTTCCTTTCCCCCCATTCATATGCTCTAATCTTAGGAAAACAAAATGTTCTAAACACTATAGTAGCATAGATCACTATATGCATCTAATCCTTGGCTACCAAGGAGAAATCAGTCTAAGTATTATTAAAAGTATCAAAATATAAACACTAATGTCATTTTTCTTAAAAATAAAGCTAACGGGTGCCTGGGTGGCTCGGTTGGGCGACTGCCTTTGGCTCAGGTCATGATCCTGGAGTCCCAGGATCAAGTCCCCGCACTGGGCTCCCTGCTCAGTGGGGAGTCTGCTTGTCCCTCTAACCCTCCCCCCTCTCAGGCTCTCTCTCTCTCATTCTCTCTCAAATAAATGGATAAAGTCTTAAAATAAATAAATAAATAAATAAAACTAATGGTTCATTAAGCAAATTCACAAGAATCTACCACTTTCCCTCTGAAAATGCCAGGCACATACAACATTTTAGTGGCGCCTTACATCAGTTTAAAAACTGAATAAAAAGGAAGCCCACTTCCTATAACTACCTTACTTTGATTTCTCATTTCTAAATACAACATAAGTTTATAATTAAGCAGAATTAAATTACAGCTAAGTGGGACCTCAATGATATACGTACCAATTTTTCCAAAAGGATCATCCTTGAAAGGATCACCTGTGATAAAATAAATAAGCAGAAATCACAATAATAATGTTTACTGTTGTGACACCATTACTTAAAGGTAACTTTAAACAGAAGCAAAGTTTCTTAAAGCACAGTCTGTTTCATTAGCTCTACCTCAAAGTAGACAAAACACTAAATGCCATGCATCTGTAGGAAACATTTAAAATAATAAAGAGTAAAGGCAGAACATCAACATACCTCATAAAAGAAGCAATTTTTTTAATGACTGCTGTTTTTTTTTTAAGATTTAATTTATTTATTTGAGAGAAAGAGAGCACGAGCAGGGGGAGGGGCAGAGGGAGAAGCAGGCTTCCTACTGAGCAGGGAAGCCCGATGTGGGGCTCGATCCCAGGACCCTGGGATCATAACCTGAGCGGATTATGGAAGGCAGATGCTTAACCAACTGAGCCACCCAGGTGCCCCAAAAGAAGCAAATTTTAATTGGAGCCAACTATACTTACCCCTTGATCACAAGCTGAGGTTACAAACAGAAGGGAAAAGACAGGCACAACAGCAATAATTTCACTAACAAGATTCTCTACTCTTCATAAGAATACTGAATGGGTATTTCCATCACTACTCCAGAAACAAAGACACTGAGCCTAAAAAATTATTTTAATAAATAATTCTAGAACTAGAGTCCAGAAATAAACCCTTACATTTATGGTCATTTGATTTTTGACAAGAGTGTCAAGACAATTCCATGGGGAAAACATAATCTTTTCAACAAATGGTGCTGGGACAACTGGATATCCATATACAAAAGAATAAAGCTGGACCCCTATCTCATACCATATTCCAAAATTAACTAAAAATGGATCAAAGATTGAAATGTAATAGTTAAAACTATAAAATTTTTAGAAGAAAACCTAAGAGTAAATCTTCATGACTTTGGATCTTAGACATGACATCAAAAGCACAAGTGACAAAAGAAAAGATAGATAACCTGGACTTCATCAAAATTAAGACAACACAAAATATAAGAAAATATTCTGGAAATCATATATTTGATTAGGGACTTGTATTCAGAATATATGAAGAACTCTTACAAGTCAACAATAAAAAGACTAACAATAAAAAAAGGGCAAGTTATTTGAATCAATATTTCTCCACAGAAGTTATACAAATGGCCAATAAGCAAACAGAAAGATGCTCCACAGAAGATATTTGCAAATGACATAAAAATAAGGGGTTAGTACCTAAAATATATAAAGAACTTGTAAAACTCAATACCCAAAAAACAAATAATCCAATTAAAAAGTGGGCAGGGATTCCTGAGTGGCTCAGTCAGTTAGGCATCCGACTTTGGCTCAGGTCATGATATCAGGGTCCTGGATCAAGCCCCGCATCGGGCTCCATGCTCAGTAGGGAGTCTGCTTGTCCCTCTGCTTGTCCCACTCGTACTCTCTCTCAAATAAATAAAATCTTAAAAAAAAAAAAGTGGGCAAAAGACATGAGTAGACATTTTTCCAAAGAAGATATACAGATGGCCAAAAAACACATAAAAAGATGTTCAACATCACTCATCAGGGAAATGCAAATCAAAACTACAATGAGATACCACCTCACACCTGTCAGAATGGCTAAAATTAACAACACAAGAAACAATAGGTGTTGGCAAGGATGCAGAGAAAGGGACCCTCTTGCACTGTTGGTGGGAATGCAAACTGGTGCAGCCACTCTGGAAAACAGTATGGAGGTTCCTCAAAAAGTTAAAAATAGAATTACCCTAGGATCCAGCAACTGCACTACTAGGCATTTACCCAAGGAATACAAAAATACTAATCTGAAGGGATACATGCACCCCTATGTTTAAGCAGCATTATCTACAACAGCCAAATTATGGAAACACACCAAATATTCATCAACTGATGAATGGATACAGAAGAGGTGGGTTGTATGTATGTAATATATGTGTGTGTATATATATGTAGTGGAATATTACTCAGCCAGCAAAAAGAATGAAATCTTCTCATTTGCAACAACATGGATGGAGCTAGAGAGTATTATGCTAAGGGAAATAAGTCAGAGAAAGACAAATACCATATGATTTCACTCATATGTGGAATTTAAGAAACAAAACAAATGATCATGGGGGGAAAAAAGAGAGAGGCAAACCAAGAAACAGACTCTTAACTATAGAGAACACACTGATGGTAACGAGAGGGGAGGTGGGTTGGGGTGGGGGGGGGAGTGTTCAATGAGTGATGGGTGTTAAGGAGAGCACTTGTGATGAACACCAGGTGTTGTATGTAAGTGATGAATCACTAAATTTTACACGTGAAACTAATATTATACTGTATGTTAACTAACTGGAATTTAAATAAAAACTTGGAGAAAAAAATAAAACTGTTGTAAACTGACCAGTTTCACAAATAGATCTTGAAATAAATAAAATGCAAAAAGAGCTTTGACACCAGTGGTATTTAACATAGTTTACATTGACATCAGGTATTTCAATTTATTACACTTATATTTCTTTAACAACACTATAGGCCCCTTAAGGGCAGGGATCCAGGTTCTAACTGCTATAGATTCCACTGTTTTAAAAGCAGGGTGTTGGCACTTTAGTAAAAAATTGCTGGTTGACTTAAGAGTACCTAATCTCCTCTGCTGGTCCATAATATCTTTCTTTTGGACCTTATTCTGAAGAAGCAGCATGCTCTTAATCAGGAGGGGCTCCTCAGACATAATCAGTCACTTAGTCCAAGGAGTTAGTTGCCTGACGAGGACAAATTCCAGCAAATATAAGCATATCATATCTCTACACCCCTCTACTTTGAGTAGGATCTCAAAACTGAGCCCTAATTCTTATACAGTTACATTAAAAAGACTTTTTTTTGGTAAATCATAATATAAAAATAAGAGTACTTACTGCCAACAAAAGGATCAGACTGGAAAAAATCCAAGTTTGTATCTGCAACTGGATCTGTCAGTGAACTTGATTCTACATTAAATGGATCTCCCTAAAAATAATTTTAAATTAAAAAGTATTCTTTTAGGAACCAGTTTTAAGATGTAACATTTTAAAATAAAATAACATGCTTTGAAAAATCAATGGATGGTAATATAACAAACATTTCTGTAGTCATAAAGTTCACTTAATGCATTTTTCTTTCCTTAGCCTAAAACAGTGTATAACCCATCTAGGAAAACCAGTAATGAGAATAGTTACATATAAAATTATTTTTACCTCTTTTGAATGTCTGTCACTATTAAATTCAGGGCAAACTTTCTCATTAACAGCTGTTGTCGCCACTTCATTATCATCAGTCACACCAGAAGGCAGTATTTCAGGACTACTTCTTGCCTACAAAATATTAATGCTACATGGACTAACAATGTATTTTCTACTTGGCAGAGGAAACTGACAAAGGATAACCAAAAATTGCTAAAAATACAGAAGACAAGCAGAATGCATTCATTAAATGAGTTCTTCTCTTAAAATCTTTCTTAGAGGGGCGCCTGGGTGGCTCAGTCGTTAACCATCTCATCTGCCTTCGGCTCAGGTCATGATCCCAGGGTCCTGGGATCGAGCCCCGCATCGGGGTCCTGCTCGGCAGGAAGCCTGCTTCTCCCTCTCCCACTCCCCCTGCTTGTGTTCCCTCTCTCGCTGTGTCTCTCTCTGTCAAATAAATAAATAAATAAAATCTTAAAAAAAAAAAATCTTTCTTAGAAAAATGGTATCATCAAGCATCAAAGTCACTCAGGCCAGAAAACTTAACCACTTAATCACTTCTCTCTGGTCATCTCCCAGCTAGCCTCCAAGTCTTGCTGAGTTCACCTCCTACCTCCTTCTCAAATCCATTCCTCTCTATCCTCACTGTCACTATCATCCATTTACAGTATCACCATTCTGATCCAGCGTAACCTTCCAACTGCCTTCTTGCCTCCAATATGTGCCCTTCCCACTGATCCTTCTTATAGTAGCTAAAGGAATAGATCTAAAATATGAATCTGATCATGATCCTTCTGGTTAAATGTCCTTCGATGGCATTCCCTTGTTTTCTGGATTTAGATGAGTAGGTAATAGGGCTTAAGAAGTGGCAGGGGAAATCTCCATTTCATACCACCCTATGTCTTTGAAGGATAACCTTTTGCACTTAAAAAGAACATTGTATAATGTATCCAAGATTGCAACACCTAAATACAAATCAAGTCTGTTAATTTTATGTCTTTAGTATTTCTCAAACTTGTATTCTTCTCTTCATTATCCCTCCTATTACTGCTTAAGTTTAGGCTAAAACAATCTCACACAGACCACTCCAATAGTCTCTTAACAAATCTCTGTGTGTCCAGTCACACTCTCAAATTCATTTTCTACATTTTTCTAAAAGGTAAATGCAGTTAGGTCACATCTTGCTTAAAATTCTTCAATGGCTACTCACTGCAGTAAGATAAATCCCCCAATGCTTCAAAATGAATCCAAATTTCTTACTCTCTGTCCCTTTCTGACCTAAAAGTGGTCATTTTTATCCAGGTGCACATCATAATCACCCAAGGAATTTTTTGTAAAAATATATGTACCTGGTACCATCCCAGAAACTCTAGTTCAGCAAGTTTGTAGTAGGGTGCAGCCATCTATATTTTAAGTAAGAGGTAATGCAGAGAGCCACTATAAGAGAGCTTCATCTCCTACCAATACTCCCCCCATCACAAGATATCCTTCGAGAACTTCTTGTGACCCTGTGCCGCATGTTTCTCCCATCTCATACCTATGCCAATGCCGTTTTCTCTGACAGGAATATACCACCTTCTTCTTTGCTTAACATTTCTTACTTTGAAGCTCACTTATAAAGCTTTCTCTATACAGTCTTGAGCCCCCCTCCAAGCTGGCCTACCTGAATATCACAGCCCCTTCACACAGTGTTACACCACTAGACTACATGCTGCTTAAAGACAGGGTTACAGTTTTTTGTCTCTGCGGCTCTCACATATAATAGCAGCACTGCTGTGTGCTCTCTAAATAACTGGTAAATAAATGTCCTCAACATTATGAAATAAAGAATTACTTTCAGCATTGGGTGAGAATACTTAAAAAAATGTTTTAAAAGTTACTATCTATAGAGCTAGTTTTGAAAACACGCTTTATAACAAATAGATTGGTTAAAATTACATTTTTACACTAGTTAAAAGTGTCAGAACTGTTGGATCAGTACCTACTCTCTCCCTCTGGGGGAAAAAAAAATCAACTGTCCTCAGATGAGGCAAGGTCCCATATTTATATTAAGTATGATGTCAACAAAAACTTTGACCTGAATCAATTTTCTTTCTTCTGAAGTTGATTACGAAGATTATAGAACTATTAGACTCACTGGAGACTCCTGGTGTATGGGCTCTGACTCCAGGTTGCCTTGGCCTTCAGCATGCTCATTAAGGTTAGCTGTTTCACTGCTGCTGGTGCTGAGGCTGCAATAATCTGTAGCACCATTTACAAGAATGCTGTGTGGGCTACTGCACCAATTTAACTGATTATTACGGTTCTCCAGCTCTTTCATTTCCATCAGTTTCATTTGCATCTGTCAACACAAAGTAGAAATACAGAACAGAATTTATTACTAGAAGGACACGGAACATAAAAATAGCTACATCCTTAGACTCAGTCAAAAATAAATTTGCTTCCATTAAGAGAATCCTCTGGGAATGCAGCATGACTTGGAGAGATTTCAGTAATCCATCCTAGTAAGTTCTCTTGACATTCCAGTATATATGGATTTGCTTTTGCACATCTTTTGAAAGCTCCAAGAATTTTGATTCAAATATCTACATTTTGGTGTCCTTTAGGTATAACTGGAAGAAGGATCAGGGTATTGGGAAAAAGATAGCAAAGTAACAGAACAAGAGAAGATTTTGTGATGAAGCTTTGGGAAACATAAAGGAAGTTGAGGGAGAGCACACAAGGATTTGGAGCCATCCATACTTCTATTGGGAAGGAGAGGAGTGAAGACTAAGGTAAAATGAGCTACTGTCCTATGCTCTGGCATTATTTATTAATGGGCTAGAGCCCTAGGAAGTGGTCTCTAAATCTAAGCTATCCTAAACACGTTAAAGGACAAAGCATTTTGGATTCCAGTATCCAAGTGACTTTATATTCCTGGAACAATAGTGGGAAAGAGAGGCAGAATTTAATAAACTGTAATATATATTAAAAGAAAAACACTGGGAGCAGAGGCAGGAAAAAATTGATGCTCGTTGATAGAAACATCTATAATAAAGAAAAATAAATTAATAAATATCTCAAAGAAATTGAAGAGAGGGCAAAATCAAAATGTTTCTAGTGAAAAGGAGTAATGAATGGAATTTTACTGAATAGTTCCCAGTTTTCATAAAATATATTTTTTACATTACGTTGGAATTCCCTTTATTACCATGCTGTGTTTTTTGTTTTGAGCAAACATAAAATTTTTCCTACTGACATTTCATAAATCAAGGCTCAGTTCCCCTAATCTTATTTTCTGCATAAGGTTTTTAAGTTGCTCATTTTGGAATCTGTAATTTACCACAGATCTTTTCAGGATCATAACCTGGGAAAAGAACACTATATTGAACTGGGAAAACAGATGTCAGTCAAGCTCTGTCACCTTCTAGTTAAGTGATCTTAGTCGAAGTAACCTTTCCAAGCCTTCATTTCTTAATCCATAAAGTAAGAACTATCTCCACAGATGATTAAGTTAAGCAAAGATATATTTGAAAGAACTCTGTAAAATGTAAAGGTCTGTGTAAATAATGGACAATGTGTATAAAAGTGCCTAGCACACTACATTTCTCACTATTATACCAATTAAGTTTCCCTGTTTCTTTTCCACTAACTCACTCCATTTTTAAAAAGTTAAAGACCTTGAGCTGTTTGAGGGTAGGGACCACAACTTTTGCTATCAACTTTGTACCTCCAAAATCTACCACAATGATGTATATACTGTAAGTGCTTAATTTATGTTCACCGAATGGACATAAGTATTGTGCTTATAAATTTAAACCGTGGGTATCAGTAAGCATATGCATCTATCAAATTGCACTGTATTTAGAATTTAAACTGACAATCCAAAATACTAGACATTTGTAATACACAGCATATGCCTTGTATATTCCTAGTGATACTGAGTTGTGGCTTATAAACTTTTTTTTTTTTACCTTAATCTATAGAAAGAAATAGATTTTACACCCTAACCTAGGAAATATATGTATTTGGATAGGTCTCTCTGTGTGTATATACATACATAAACATATATATGTAATACAGACACATTCATCCACATGCATAATTTACATGCACACACACATGCACATACAGTTGTGGAAAAGTTTCATGAAGTAATATGTATCCTTATTCCATGTAATGCACCCTCATATTTCCTATTGTCTTATTTCATTCTTATTTTTTGTATACAAAGTATGTCTTCATTTTTTCTAAACAAAAACAACTTGTATAAGTATACATATGAATGCACAGACACACACAGAGAGGTGCATCTACGTACAGACAGAATTCGAAAAAGATACCATGCTGCAAACATTGTTTTTCTCCAGGAGGTAGAATTATCAGACTTTTCACTTTCTATTTTAAAAATGCACATAGTGGGGGTGCCTGGGTGGCTCAGTCGTTAAGCGTCTGACTTCGGCTCAGGTCATGATCCCGGGGTCCTGGGATCAAGCCCCACATCGGGCTCCCTGCTCAGCGGGAAGCCTGCCTCTCCCTCTCCCCCACTTGTGTTCCCTCTCTCGCTATGTCTGTCAAATAAATAAATAAATAAAACCTTTAAAAAAAAGATGCACATAGTGTAGTACTCTATTATTAACAATAGTTAATTTAATATTTTTATACATGAAAAACTTGCAATGTATATTAGGAAAACAAATGTGCATGTATGAAACGGTTTTATGTTATATGGAGAAAACAATTTTACGTTTTATGGATAAGGCAGTGTTTCTCACTGAGTCGGGCACAATCACTGACTATATAGGCCAGGGAGATGTTTTCTGTGGGGACCAGAAGCAGAGCTCTCCTCTTGTCCATCTGCTTCAGAGCTGCCCAGTATCTCCTCTTTTCCCAGCCATGGTCCTTCTGACTTTTTTCTTGTCCCTGACTGAACCTATGAAGCTCACAAAATGATTTTAACACCTCAGGCCGCATGCGTTTGAAGAGCAATAAGATGATGTTTATTCGCTTCTAGTTACCAGTATGTCAAGCTGGGTCAGCTCATGGAGTCCTAAGTAATGAACACTTTGGTGGTCAGCAGCACCAAAGACTCAAAAGCTCTGAACACTCCAGAACACTCCTGTCTTACTTCATCTTTTTAAAAAATTTTATCATGACCATTAAAACAATTTCAATATCCACTAAACCTTTACAGTCTAAAATTTAAAACCTTAACACGAAAATAATAACCATCATATAGATGAAGCAGTACATGGAAATACTTGCCTACCAAAGAGTACTATTTAAGACAGCTTATTTCTTATAGTTACTTCTGAGACAATAAAATCTTGAACAAAACTAGGCATTCCTGTGTCTGGCCCTCTCACATACCTATCACTTAGCCTGTCTCTTCCTTAGTCTCTGCATAAACTTAGAGGATATAGAAAAAAAAAAAAAAATCACACAACACAAGCTCTTTGCAAACTGTGCAAGAGAAATGCAATAAATTATCAGATTGCCAGAAACATTTTGATAAAAACAGTATATTTGTGTAAGTAAGATACAGAGGTACAAAGGTTCTTTGTTTTTTCTTACCATAAATACAAGGTAAGAAGTATAAATGAAAATTTAGCAAGTCAGAAATTTTTCCTCAGTTATTCCTTTTTCCAGAAAAGCTATAGTTTAGCTTTAAAGAGCAATTAAAGTTTCAGGATAATTTACAATTTGGATTTTCATTTTTTTATAGGCCCATGGGAAAATATTGCCCTCTGTGGGAAAGACACACAAGTCACTACGTCAAATGTAAGAAAGTGGTATTTTGTGTGTGTGTGTGTGTGTGTGTGGTTTGTTTGTTTGTTTTATTTATTTTCCTAAGTAAACTCTACACCCAACGTGGGGCTTGAACTTATAACCCCGAGATCAAGAGTCACATGCGCTACCAACTGAGCCAGCCAGGTGCCCCCTGGTATGTTTGTTCTTAAGGTTTGGAGATCAGATGCAAGGATATAATACAATTCCTTCCACAGATAGAGATAATATAATTCCTTCCACAGATTACAGATAGCAAATATTATCTGGCACACTTGGTAGTATAGTTTGCTGAGATTATTTTCCTTGCTCAGAAACACTGTTTTATTTTCTCAGCGATAATTTATAATATCCAGAGTCCTTTCTACTTTTCTCATTTATGTTCCTTCCTTTGAAAGAAGTTCCCTTTCAAAAAACTTAAAGAAAATGAAAAGACAAGCCAGAGACTGGGAGAAATTATTTGCAAATCAAATATCTGATAAAGAACTTCTATCCAGAAGATATTTTTTAAAACTCCTGTAATTTAATAATAATTAGACAATCCATTTTAAAAAAATGGGCAGAAAATTTATACAGACATTTCATCCAAGAGGATATACAAATGGCTAATAAGCACATGAAAAGATATTCAACATCACTAGTCGTTAGAAAAATACAAACTGAGGGTTGCTGGAGTAGAGGGGGGTGTGAGGGAGGGGGTGGCTGGGTGATGGACATTGGGGAGGGTATGTGCTATGGTGAGTGCTGTAAATTGCGTAAGACTGATGAATCACAGACCTGTACCCCTGAAACAAATAATACATTATACGTTAATAAAAAAATTTTAAAAGAAAAGGAAAAATACAAATTAGAGACTATGAGATACCACTTCATACCCACTAGAATGACTAAAATCAGTTAGGTAGACAATAAAGTGTTGGTAAGATTATGGAGAAACTGGAACCCTCATATATTGCTAGTGGGAATGTGAAATGGTATAGCGACTTTGGAAAACGGTTTGGCAATTTAAAGTTAAAAAAAAAACCTTAAACATAACTTCACAATATAACCAACTATTCCATACCCAAGAAAAATGAAAACAATGCAAATGTTCATAGCAGCATTATTCATAATAGCCAACAAATAGAAAGAATCCAAATGCTCATTAATCAGTGAATGGATAAACAAAATGCTTTATAAATATACAATGAAATATAATGTTGATACATGCTACAAAACACATGAGCCTCAAAAACATTATGCTTGTGAAGGAAACCACATGAAAAAGACTACATAGTGTTTGATTTCATTTACATGAAGTGCTCAGAAAAGGCAAACCTATAGAAGCAGAAAGCAGATTAGTACTTACCTAGGGGTAGAAGTGGGGAGTCACTACAAATGGGTGCAAGGGATCTTTTAGGAGTGATAGAAATGTTCTAAAACTGGATTGTGATGATTGAGCACTTCTAAGTTTACTGAAAATCACTGAATTCTATCCTTAAAACCTGTTAATTTTATGGTATGTAAATTATTCATAAAAAAACAATTTTAAATAAACTCGAAGAAGAAAATTATTTTAAAGATTATTCATTCAGCTGGTAGCATTCCCACTAGGACAGCCTTCTTTTGGGATACCTGTTTATTGAGTACCTACAGCAGGATAAGAACTGTGCTAAATGATAAGAGAGAAAAAAAAATGTTTAAGTTCCTAGACCAAAAGCTCAGTCAGCTGGGGGAGACAGACTATACATAAACAAATATGCAGGGGAAAATGTTACTATTGCTGTAACAGAAGTAGAGTCCAATACAGGCAGGTTTCAGAAAATGCTATAAAGAAATAAAAAGTTAAGCTATGTCTTGCAAGATGAGTGAGTAGGTATTCACCTGTCAGACAAGAGAGGAGAAGAAAGCATATCAAGGGGTAGTACTTCATTATACATAATAATTAACGGAGAACACTGGACTACCTGTTAGAAGATCTGGATTCTCGGCTGTGGCTCTTTTAAAGGCAATGTAACCATAGGTAAATTACTTAACCTTCCTTGGCTTCAGTTCGTTCAAATTCAAAATGAAAAGAATGAGCTACATGATCTCTCTCCTCCCATCTTACTATCATTCTATAAAATATTACTCTCCATTTAGGGAAGCCTAGAATAACAAAGCAAAAGATCTATACTCTGGACCCACACAACACAGCATGTTTATCTATATAAAGAACAATTCCCTAATTAAAATAATAAAGGTCTCCAAATAAGCAAATGTTCATGGGGGGGGCGGTATTTATAAAAATAAGCAACACTTAGCATTTATTGCTAAACTGTGTCACAGCGTTTAGTCCTTTACATTTCATTTAATCCCTACAGCAGACCTAAAAGGTAGAGGTACTGTTAAATCTCCAATTTTGAAGATGAGGAATCTGATACTAAGATGATTCAGGCACTAAGTGGCAGAGCCAGACTTAAACCTAAACCCATACCCCTGGCCATGACTCCAGTGATAATAATCAGATGTACAAGATGTATGACAATTTTAACTTACGACAGGCAACAAGAAATGTACTTGTATAAAATGAATGAAAAGTGAGGGAAAAGGAACACAAACCAAGAAAGTATTATTTACTAAGAGGATATGGTGAGGCCCCATTTGAGCATATTTCTCATTGCCACAAAGACTTACTGAACTGATTTCCTGTTGTGAGTCTTGCAGGTGCTGCTGAAGAGGTCCCAGGTGAGCCTTCCCTGACTCCACACTCTCCTCCAATTCTGCCGTTTCTTGCTGTAGGCGACTCAGCTCTTCCCTAGCTTTGGCCAGCTCTTCCTCATAAGTAGAGATTTGCGATTCTTGACTAGTTAATTCAGCTTTCAGGGATGAGATCTGTAACATGGGAGTGAATGACAAGAAACGGGGATTAAAAAAAAAGAATTGTCATTAAAATGTTCCATAATGCAAATATGTTTATTTGTTCAGTTTACTGTTTTGGGGGGTTGTTTTTTTTTTTTTTTTTTGGAAGTACATATTTTTGATAGAGAAGGGCAATTAAGAGAGAAATAGAGGGGACTGGAAGGCATAGGTACCACACTTTCAGCTAAAATTTGGAAAAGTAGTACTACAATTTCCAGATGAACAGGAGGGCTCCAACTCCTTCATGTGCCCCAGCTGTTGACTAGATTGCCACCTGACTACAACAGTAGCAACAACAAGAAGCAAAGAATGTTTCCAGGAAAAGCAACTAAGGTACAGATACAGGCAGCAGCGAATGGCCAGACTTTACCAGCTGGGCCTCCTCAGCGCATTTCTTTCTAACTTCCTTCAGTTGCTCCTCCAGCTGGGATTTCTGCTCATCTAGTCCATCAAGGAGTTCCTGTACTTGCTGTTTCTGGGTGTGGAGTTTTTGCAGATTAGTATTCTCCCTTTGAACTTCATCTTGCAGATCCTGAAATACAAGAAAATTAACATATTTATTATCTTTGGAGAGGGGGAAAGTTAACAATTTTTAAAAGCCTATCTTAAGGGAAAATAAAGTCTTTTTTTTTTTAAGATTTTATTTATTTATTTGACAGAGAGAGAGACAGCGAGAGAGGGAACACAAGCAGAGAAATGGGAGAGGGAGAAGCAGGCTTCCTGCTGAGCAGGGAGCCCGATGCGGGGCTCGATCCCAGGACCCTGGGATTATGACCTGAGCTGAAGGCAGACGCTTAACGACTGAGCCACCCAGGCGCCCCAAGGGAAAATAAAGTCTTATTAAATATATTGTGTTGGTAGATTGGAGGAATCCCAGCTTTAAATACTGTCTTTACTTCAGGATTTCTTCCCTAGACTCCAGATTTTAAAATCCGATTTGCTTACTCAAATCTGTCTTTGGATGTCTGATGAGCTTCTCGAACATGTCAAAAACAGAACTCCTGGCATTTTCCCCCCAACCCAAATCTGCTTTATCTTCAATCTTCCCCCTCTCAGTTTCTCTGGCCAAAAAATCCAGCATGTTCTTTGACTCTTTCTCTCACATCTCATCTCCAATCTGTCAGCAAATTTTATTGCTTCTTCCTTCAAAATATATTCAAAATCTGGCCACTTTTTCCCTCAACCTTGGTCCAAGTCACTGTTCTCTCTCTTGGATTGCTGCCTTCTAACTGGTTTCCCTGCTTCTACCCAGGCTACCTACAGTTTATTTTCAGCCCAGTAGTCACTGTAAAAAACCTGCATCAGATGAGTCACTCCCCTATTCAAAATTCTGCATTGAATCCCCATCTCCCTTACTGTAAATACCAAAGTCCTCACAATGGCCCTGCATCTCCCAACTTCATTTCCTACTGCGTTTCCCTTGCTCAGCCACTCTGGCCTCACTGCTGCTCCTCAAACATGCCAGACAGGCTCCTTTCTCAGGATCTTCCATTAATTATCCCTTCTTCCTAGAAAGTTCTTCCCCCAGGTATCCATATGGCTCAAACCCTCATCACTTTCAAGTCTTCGTTCAACTATAACCTTTCCACAATGAGGCTACAGTGCGGTACCATTACCACCACCTCCCTCCCCTAAGTCTCCTTCATATATAGCAGTAATTTTATTCATTTTCTAGAACAGCTTTATTGAGATAAACATACCATAAAACTCACCCATTTAAAGTGTACAATTTCAATGCCTTTGAGTTCAATTTTTAGTGCCTTTACAGAGTTATGCAACCATCACAACTTTTTTAGAACATTTTCAATCACCCCAAAAAGAAACCCCATACCCACTAGCAAGTCACTCTATTTCCCTCCCAATCACCCCAGCCCTAGGCAACCACCAATCTACTTTCTATCTCGATAAGCTTTGTCTATTCCAGATAGTTAATACAGATGAAATCATACAACATCTGGCTCTTTGTGATTGGCTTCTTTGTGACTTAGCATGTTTTCAAGGCTCATCTGTATTGGTATAACATTTAAACAGCTTTACTGAGATTTGATTTACATACCATAAAATTTGCCCATTGTAAGCATACAATTAAGTTTTAGCAAATATACAAGTGTGCAACCATCATCACAATCCAGTTTTACAACACTTCCATTATCTAAAAAGTTCCTTCATACTCCTTTGCAGTCAATCCTCATTTCCGTTTGAAGACCCATGCAACCAATGATCTGCCATCGCGCCAGTTTTTGCCTTTTGTAGAAATTTCACATAAATGGAAAATCATACAATACATAATCTATTATATCTGGCTTCTTATACCTAGTATAGTATTTTTGAGATTTGTCTCAGTTGTTGCAATGTATAGGTAGTTTGTTCCTTTTTATTGCTGAGTAGTATTTCATTGTATGAATACACATTTGATGGACATTTAGATTGCTCCCAGTTTTTGGCTATTATGAATAATAGAGCATATAATTTATTTATCTTGTTCATGGTCTATTTCCTTCCACTACAATATAAGCTCCATGAGTCAGGAGATATTTGTGAGTTTTGTTCACTGCTATATTCAGAGTTCCCAGTATACCAGAGGTGCTCCATAGATATTTAGTAAATGATGAATAGTATCATAAAGATGTCAGTTCTTTCCTAATTAATCTATACATTCCAATGAAAATCCTAACATGGTTTTGCAAGGAGCCTGACAAGTTGGTTCTAAAACACATTTGGAAGAAAAAAGAAAAAGAAACAGCATAATAAAATGTAAAAGGACTTAACCTACTAGGTATTATGAATTATTGGAAAACTGAAATAATTAAGACAGTTTGATGTTGATACAAGGATAGACAAATAGATTAAAGGAACAGAAAAGAGAATATAGACACAGATCTGGCATATACAGAAATAATGATGTGAAAATATGACATTGAAATTGACTGGAAGGAGGATCCTTTTGTAGTTCGTAAGCATGATGATTGGGTGTTCACGCTGTTGTGTGACATGTGCATCCCCTCAAACCTTGTTACAACCTTGGCACATTACCTGTCTGGTGTGAACTTGGAAAAAAAAAATTAGAAGGAAAAAAGAATTAAATACTCAATAAATATCCTGGGCATACCCGTACGGTAAAAAATAAAATAAAATGAAGTCCCTAAATCACACCAAAGAGAAAAATAAATTCCAGGTATATTACAGACCTAAGCATGAAAATCAAAACTTTAAAATGTATGGAAGATAAAGTTTAAAAAAATGTATAGATGAAAATAGAGATCTCAGTGTAGGAAGGAATTTCCTAAAGATAAATCATTTTGAAAATGCTATATTTATTTATGTACTATACTTTTTGCTTAATGATAAAGGCTACAGAAACTAAAAAATTACAATGGGAAATCTCTGTACCCTCTGCTTAATTTTACTATGAACCTAAAACTGCTCTAAAGAAAAAAGTCTATTTAAAAAAAATACAAAGACCTTGGGAGATAGAGGAAAGCACTGCCATTATCATTACCACCATAAAACAGAGCAGCCAAGATGGCCTGATTTATATGTCCTCTAACATTTGGGCTTCCTCACCTGGACCACAGAAAATCATTTGAGTGACTATTTTCCCAATTCTTTGAAGAATGGTACAATATTAATACCATTGTAGATACACAGGGGAGAGATTAATCCACTGTTTATAAAAAGGTTTCCAAAGGGAATTAGGACTTAATTCTCTCCAGGAACCACAAGTAAGGAAGAAGGGATTGATAACTCTAAGGCATGTTTTGGCAGCAGGTGGGCAGAGATCTCAAAAAGGGTGAAATAAAATTGTGAACACAAATTTCTAAAAATAATATCTTTTAAATAACATACTATTCAAAGACCCCATCAATCATTCATCAGAATAAGAATCTAAGAACAACAAAAGAAAAACTTAGAAGAAGGTCTCTGAATTACTGCATTCAAAACAAGGACTTCTACAATAGCCCTTAAAATGTGCTAGGTATTGTCCCAGACTCTTCACATATATTAACTCATTTATAATCCATATGACAGATCTATGAAGTAGGTACTATTGTTATTCACATCTCATGGATGAGAAAACTGAGGCACAAATGGACAAGTACTTATCCAAAGTTACAGTTAGCAGGTAATGGATTCAAACTAGGTTCTGATTCCAGAGTCTGAGTCCTTAATCACTAAGCTATACAGTGTCTATAGACTAAACGTCTCACAAGTACGCTATTTTTCAAATATATGTAGATGCTTCTGTGATTAGGTAAAACATTGAACAATGCTTTTAATAACTGATTTTCACTTATATTTTCTCAACCAACTGATTAATCTAAAAGTAAAATTACTATCATGCTGCTTTCTTTAAAAAATTCCTTTAAAAAGGCCCACACAATGAATGATCATGAAAGACTCTTGTGTGGACATTCCATGAGTCTATGTGATTACAGATTCATAATGGTAAGCTCCACTAGTACTTTATCATTAGTTTGCCAGCATGCCTAAATTTTTTTCATGCCTAAATTTTTAACCTTGCCTATATGGTTAACTGATCCATACTCAAAATGAAGATATAGTCTTAGATATGCACCTGGCATTGGCTCTCAATAAATACATACTAGTTTTCATTGTCCCTTCCTTGATTCATACTTTGTTTTTCTGTCTTCCTATTCCAAATCTCCAACTTTCTTAAAAAAAAGAAAAAACTCATTGCAAAGTAGAGTTCTTTAGTCCCTCTGCAAAATATACAATGGGTCCCTCTTATCTGTAGGATAAAGTAAAACTGCCTACAAGATACATGAGAACCTTCAATTCTGGGCTCCATGTTATCCTTCCTCTTCTTCTACTACCCTCTTTTCCTTATATTCACCTGTGCCCCAGCCTCAATAAACCATCTTCTTTCTCCGAGAGACAATACACTTCAATGTCCCTGTGCCTTTCCTAAGCCATTTCCTCTGCCTTGAGTGTCCTTCCACACCATCGTTACCTGGAAACACTATTCATTCTTCAAAGCCCAGCCAAATTTAATCTCCTCTGACTCACCTTGAGCTTTCTTTACTGTGCTCTTATAGCAGTTTGTACTTAACCTCTATTATCACACATACTACACTGTAAACAATAAACAATAAACTGTAGGACACTGTAAACAATAAACTGTAAACAATAAACTGAAGGACAGAGCCAATGTCTCATCTTTCTTTGAGGTTCCACAATCTAGTACAATGCGTAGCACATTCCAGAGGATTAATTAAACAATGATGTGTAACTATCACAAAGCTTCTAGTACCTGGTAGAAACTCTTGGAAAATGTGCCAGAGGTTGATAGAAAGAAAGGATTTTATGTTCTTTTACCATTCTGTGAAAAGCTTCACTCTGCACTTAAACTATTTAAGTAAATATTAATAGGAGCCTCAAACTGACCTATGATAAAATGCTTTCTGTTAAATTAAAATCATACCTAAATTTCTATACTGGTTCAATATTTTTATAGTCTATAGACGAAGACTGATCTGACATTTAAAATTTCCATTATATGGAAATAATCTTTACTGCCTTATTAGCACATTACTGTGGCATATACCTTTCTTGTGTTTTTAAGCTTATGTATTTGTGTTTTTTACATAATAATTATGTACTATTCTTACTCTTCAGGAAGGTGGAATAACAGCTTTACTTTAACACAGTAACTGGGAAAACTACAATGGTTTGAAAATTTCTTATAAGTAAATTATAAAATATTTTTTTAAATGCCACCTACAGCTCAAGTAATTTTATTGGTTTGGGAATATAATCCATCATAAAAACCTTACTTTGGTCATAAAGTTATTATATAGTTTATATATAATGATATGCTAACCTAAAAAGCATTTTTTAAGAATCCTGTGGAAAAACTTTTTTCTCTTTCCCTTTAATTAAAAATGTTTAGGTGTGGGAAAAGGAAAAAAATATCTGTTACCTATTCCCATCCTCAAATACTCTAGTCTGATTTCCCACCCTCTCCCAACCCTCCCCCCACCAAAAAATCTTAGACTCGATCTCTAATAATATCTAGTCTTTATAAATAGATGCAATTTTGATGTCTCTACTTCTATTGTAAATCTAATTGAAAATAAAATTTACCTTAAATGGGTCACATAACATAAGAAAATGTCTAGGGGCGGGGCACCTGGGTGGCTCAGTCAGTTAAGCAGCTGACTCTTGATTTTGGCTCAGGTTGTGATATCAGGGTTGTGGGACTGAGCCCCTAGTCAGGCTCTGTACTCAGTGCAGAGTCTGCTTGAGACTCTCTCTCACTCTGCCCCTCCCCTCCCTCCTGTTCTTTTCTCTCTTAAAATAAAGAAATAATATCTTAAAAAAAAAAAAGAAAATGTCTAGAACATAATGCTAATGTTTTAAAGCTGAATATGAGGCATGTACAGTATAATCACAAATAAATATAAAGCCATTTATGTATATACATAAAAATATAGCAAAATGTTAACAATGGCTCTCTCTAGAATGTGAAATTGTAGGGTTTTTTTTATACTTTTCTATATTTTATAAGATTACTATGGACCCATTTGCTTGTATAATCTGAAAATGTCAAGTTTGCAGTTTCACATATAAAGTATCACATTATCTCTGGCGGTTTCATACCAGTATAAAAATATTCAGATGTGACTGAAATTTTTATGTAAAAACTACCAATAGTAGGAATAATGCTGGTTTCCTTTAATAAATTGAAACATTTTTCAAAACTAGTATTTTTAGTGAGCCACTTTAAATACACTCTTTGAAGATAAGTTTGTGCAAAAGGAAAGGGAATAAACAAGCCAATATATTTACTCATTCTTGACCTTTTCTTTTCCCCAGAGCAAACAAATTCACTACAATTTCCCAGCCTCACTTCTTAGCTGTAGTAAAAATCCACACAGTAATACAAAAGTATAGGCTTCAAGGGAAAGGTTACTGAGAAAATACCTCACCTTAGTGATATATTCTAAGCTGGATAGATGTCCATATTAAAACTAATTATAATTAATGTTTCTTCATGTCTATTTCTTTTTTTTTAAGATTTTATTTACTTATTTGAGAGAGAGAAAGAGAGAGAGCAGGGGAGGAGCAGAGGGAGAAGGACAAGCAGGCTCCACGCTCAGTGCAGAGCCCAACGTGGGGCTCAATCTCACAACCCTGGGATTGAGCCCCGCGTCGGGCTCCCTGCTCAGCACGAAGCCTGCTTCTCCCTCTCCCACTCCCCCTGCTTGTGTTCCCTCTCTCGCTGTCTCTCTCTGTCAAAATAAATAAATAAAATCTTAAAAAAAAAAAATCATCTCTTGGGGCACCTAGGTGGCTCAGTCAGTTAAGCATCTGCCTTCTGCTCAGGTCATGATCCTGGAGTCCCAGGATCAAGCCCTGCATCGGTCTCCCTGCTCAGCAGGGAGTCTGCTTCTCTTTCTGCCCTTCACCCTGCTTGTGCTCTCACCCTACTAGTGCTCTCTGGCTCTTGCTCTCGCTCTCTCAAATAAATAAATAAAATCTTTTTAAAAAAATCATCTCTTAAAAAATCTTAACACTAATCCATACACAAAGGGCCTACTTTTTCAGTAAGCAAACTTAAAGTTATTAAACTGCACAAAATCAAAACGAACAGATGCAAACATACATACTACAAGAATCAGAATCAAAATTTCACCACAAAATTACTTATAATACTACCACCACTGCAATGCAATTTCCCTATCAACATCAGTATTCAGATAAACTTGGCTATTTTATTTTTGGTATAGATTTGCTTATCCTGAGACTAAGTGAAGGCAACAGATGCACATCTCCCCTCCTTGCCCACCTCCCCAACGCTCCCCCTCCCACCCTTGACTAGGGCAGTGGCAGGCTCTCCTAGCAAACAGTATCTTCCACCAAACTAAGATAATTGTCTCTTAACTTTAAGGTAGCCCTTTGGGAAAATCCTCTTCTGATTCAGTGCGTGACCTCAGCACTATCAAATGCCATCCCATCAAGTAAGTGACTGAAGACATTTGCAGAAGCCTTCCTAGTTATGCTCTATTTTCCATGGTCATGCTCTACTTGCCTATCTGTGCCATCAACAGAAGAAAGAAGGATAGCAGCAATTAAGAGACTGGCAAGAATGGAGTGAACAAAACTACAGTAACACAGTGCCAAGGTCTGTTTTAGAAAAATACCAAAGCAGCCACATCCAAGATTCCTCATCATGAAATGAAGGGATCCTTGAGTTAGTATCTTGGCTCTATTTAAAAATAACTTTCAAGGAAAATATCCTGTTTTCTAGAAATCACACAAGTTAATGAAAATTATAAACTCATCCCCATCCTTCCACACCCCATGAAGTGCAACAGAGGTAATGAAAATAGAATTTAAACAAATACATAAAAACTCTTAGCTATAGGGGCGCCTGGGTGGCTCAGTCGTTAAGCGTCTGCCTTCGGCTCAGGTCATGATCCCAGGGTCCTGGGATCAAGCCCCACGTCGGGCTCCCTGCTCCGTGGGAAGCCTGCTTCTCTCTCTCCCACTCCCCCTGCTTGTGTTCCCTCTCTCGCTGTCTCTCTCTGTCAAATAAATGAATAGAATCTTAAAAAAAAAAAAAAAACTCTTAGCTATATTAAAAAGAGTAAAATTTATTTTAGCAATCCAAGTCAGGTATACGACTTAAGAAGTAACTTAAGTATTAAAGCTGTTAAGTATTAGCAAAATGAATACATTTGCATCTGTTTCACATAAAATACAGAGTAAAAAATAAAAATACCACTAACTTATGAATACTTATTTAAAAACCCCAAAGCATATATAAAGACATGTACTTATACTAGTATATCTATACCTGAAGAATTATTAAAGAGAACAAGGGGAATTTTAAATATTTCAGTAATCTTACAAAAATGCTATTTAACTGATTTTAAAAATTCTACAGACTAATCCAAAACTAGAAATAATCTAGAAAACATTCATTATGTTGGCCTAATTCTCAAAACGGAAGTTATAGGAGTATTCTTTTCTTTTTTAAGATTTTATTTATTTATTTGAGAGACAAAGAGAGATCAGAAGCAGTGGAGAGGGGTAGAGGGAGAAGCAGACCCCCCTGCTAAGCTGGGAGCCCAATGAGGAACTCCAGGGTTCCGGGATCATGACCCGAGTTAAAGGCAGATGTTCGACCAACTGAGCCACCCAGGTGCCCCTATAGGAGTATTCTTTTTTTTTTATGGTATGTTAATCACCATACATTACACATCATTAGTTTTTGATGTAGTGTTCCATGATTCATTGTTTGCGTATAACACCCAGTGCCCCATGCAGAACGTGCCCTCTTTAATACCCATCACCAGGCCAACCCTTCTCCCCACCCCCTCCCCTCTAGAACCCTCAGCTGACAATGGACTCTGAGGAGTATTCTTAATATAAAAAAAGTATCAACTATAGAGCAAGATGTTTAGGTCAAAGAACAGAAAGGAAGTCTATTAAACTAGGTGGGTGTTAGAAATCCTCACCAACAGCCTGCCTTTATTTCCCAATCATATGCTTCCCAGCATGTTCTAAGAGCATTATCGCTAGGAAAAGAATGTTGAGCTCATGTATCTAATTTTATTTCTACCCAAAATAAGTCATCCCTCTTCATCTAAGGAAAAAAAAAAAAACCCTAAGTGATTAAAATGAAACAAAAAAAGGACAATTACTATGATTACTGAACATTTACTGATAAAGTATAAACAAGTGGGAGCTTCTTTTGCATGAGAGTGGCATGAACAAGTATGAACTTTATGGAAAAGTCTGACTCTGTGTGAACCTACCATGCTCCCAATCCTTTCTGTGTAGGGCCTCTGGGTGTGTCTTGTCCTATTTTTAATTCATGTACAAAACTGAAGTTTATTCATTTCTATGGTCAACAGCTTCCTTAAATTTATCTCCATTTAATAATATATTATTAAATATAGTGAAAGAAATTTTCCACAGTACAATTTCTTAGCTTAAGGAGTTTACAATAGAGGCTGGAAGATACTGGAATCATACACACTATACTAGCACAAGAAGGTAACATACTGGACATATCATCTAAGTAAATACACACTCCTCTGGGAGTTCCAACATAGGAAAGATTAATATAGACTAGGAGACAGAGAAGGAAAACTTTTATTTAGAGAAGTGGTGGGATTTGAGCTGGGCTTTAAGGCATGGGCAGAATTCACATAAGCAGGGAGGTAGGGAACATTCTAGATCACAACAACAGATATAAGCATAGGAATAAGAAAGAGAATGTGTATGGCACAGTTTAGAGGCAGCCAATAAAAAAACAAGTAGTACAAGAGGAGGATTTGTATCTCATCTTTTTTTCCTACCTCCAATATACCCATGAGATAGGACATCCTCTCATCATTAACAGCGGCAGTGGGCAGCAGTCAAGATTTTTCACAGCTGAGAGTCATGATACTAAAATTGGTTTAGGAAGAAGGGCAAGAAGAGGATGGCAAGAAGAGCACTTATGATCTGATTTCAAAATTTCAGATGTTAGGTAAAAGGGTGGCAATAAGGAGAAAGAAAACACTGACAGAAATAGGAAAGTCCAAAACTGAAGCCAATTTTATTTTCAACAAAATGAGACTCATTTTAGATACACTGACTTTGCAATGAGAAACACTAAAATGTCTAATTGGAGATGTGAGATTAAAAAGTAGAGGGCTTGATAAATATTTGGTAGTCACCAGCATATGGATGACAGGGGGTATGAAAAAGGAAGGAAACAAGGTGGAGGCATGTATCAGTCAATCCCTGACAAAGGCAACAGAAGCAAAGGGTCTGACAGGCAGGAGAATATCTGAGAGAACAAAATTCAAGAAAGCAGGAACCAATGCAGGAAAGACCAATGGATCTGGCCTTAAGATTATTATTGGTTCTGGGAAGAAAAATTAAAGCATGGGTAAACAGCAGACTAAAGAGGATTACTTGAAAGGATAGGAAGAGGAAAAAATGGCCACATAAAAAAAGAAAAAGAAAAGAAAAAAACAGATTGGTAGCTAACATGCCAGTAATAACAGAAAAAAACAAAAAACAAAAAGGTATTTTCAAATTGGTGAGTCCTGTGTGCAGATAGCCCGAAGTGAAGGCAGAAGTCAGAGAAGGAAGAGCTGGAGGATAGATAATAAGGAGATGATAGTTAGGGTATAGAATTCTACTACTAATCAGAACATTTATTCAACTTTTACCTGGTACCAATCACTCTCTGAGGCACTGTAACTGCATTATCTCATTTTATTCCTATAGCAACTCTAAGTATTTGGTATTTTTATTATTCCATATTACAGAATAGAGAGCTAATGTATAGGGTGGTTAAATTACTTACTTAGGATTACAAACCTTGTAAGAGTCAGAACTAGAATCTGAATTCAAGTTTGTCAGATACCATGTTGTTCCTACAAACTTCTATGCAACACTGAAGCAAAGCACACAGAAGAGTGAATTCCTAATTTGTTCACTTTCAGAAGAAAAACTTTAATAAATTTGTATATAGGCAGTTTAAGGTAGGAAAGAATGTGGGTCTGCCTTCTCCCCTTAACAAACAAACAAACAAAAGTCCAAACCATATACCTTTGAGATAGAATGGCCTTTTATAGCTTTTTCCCCTTGGATCACTTTGGGCCTAATTTCTCCATAGAACTTGAGGAACTAGCAGAATACCTCATATGCGTTAACTGTGATCATTTCAGGAAAAAAAGTTGAAGTTACCTGCTGGTTTGTTTTTCTTTTTTTTTTTTTTTTTAAAGATTTTATTTATTTATTTGAGACAGAGAGAATGAGAGAGAGAGCACATGAGAGGGGGGAGGGTCAGAGGGAGAAGCAGGCTCCCCGCTGAGCAGGGAGCCCGATGCGGGACTCGATCCAGGGACTCCAGGATCATGACCTGAGCCGAAAGCAGTCGCTCAACCAACTGAGCCACTCAGGCGCCCTGGTTTGTTTTTCAAGAAAAAAATCTTGAACTTAAAGTTTTCAAGATCATAGTTCATAGAAATATAGATAGGAAACAAAAATTTAGAAATTAATTATATAGCAGATTATTTCTAACTTACCTGTATTAGGACTAAAGACTACAGAGATACAAAACAAAAAAGAACTAGTCTTTTGGCACTTTGGTTACATCTAAAATTTGGTTTCTGTGCTTGAGATATGAGCTCATATAATTACTATCTATGACTTTATAAATATGGATAAAAGCAAGAACACTCAGAAAAGCCGAGTTTGGATTAGGCAGACACTCACTAATAGGTCAAAATTCCCTTACTTTTCTCCTGATGTCTTCATTATGGCATTTCTCAATAGCACCTACATTAGAAAGTCGGGTCAGAAAGCACTGAAGTTCTTTGATTTTGCGATTAATAACTCCAGTAAACTGCCTTTTGCCAGAGAAATTAGAAAATAAAGTACTAGGACTTAAGAGTTACTTACAGATTTTAATTATCCATGTTATTCCTTAATCTGTGCCTCATTACCAATGGGTAAATCAGAGTTAATCAATAGGTAATGAAATCTACTTATTACCATGTGCTTCAGAAAACTGAGAATAATCACTAAAATGAAAAGTGTTAATTACATGTAGATGTTACTTATCCATGTCATTCTTAGTCTAGTGTCTCATTATCATGTATAATACAGAGATACCTGTACTGGGGTGGAATGAGTCATGAATCTACTAATACAAAGCTTTAATCCAATGTTATCTTTTCAACAAACTTATGTTCAAACATTACAAATTGGTCTGTACTCTGCATGCTCCACGATGCCTTTTATTTACAGCACCCAATACAGAAAAATTAAATAGACTCCCTCTGCTAATTATACATTTTGGATTTAGCAAAGCTTAAGATTTAACATATACCTTACCATCACCACTAAGTGAAAAAGGACAAAAAAAAAAAAAAAATCATGAAGAAATCTTGACTGATAAAAAACTTCTAGGGCGCCTGGGTGGCTCAGTTGGTTAAGCGACTGCCTTCGGCTCAGGTCATGATCCTGGAGTCCCGGGATCGAGTCCCGCATCGGGCTCCCTGCTCGGCAGGGAGTCTGCTTCGTCCTCTGACCCTATCCCCTCTCATGTGCTCTCTGTCTCTCTCATTCTCTCTGTCTCAAATAAATAAATAAAATCTTTAAAAAAAAAAAAAAAAAAAAAACTTCTAAAATTGTAAGGAATCAAATATTCAAGGATAGCCCATTTAGCCTGAAAGAACAATATAAATTTCAGTGTTGTTCTAAACCAGCCTTTTAAATTCACATTCTCAAAAGATGCAGTAGGGAAAAACCAACAGGTAGATGTACATAAATAACAAAATACTGTCCATTGCAAAAACCTGCATACTTTGAAACACTATCTGGCTAAATTTAGAAGCTGTCCAGTATTTTATCAGTAACTATATCTATCTCTTCAGATTGAGGAAACTTTTATAGATTATTTTATCTTCCATTCTTAAGCTATTTTCAGCAATAATTGCTTAAGTCTGTGTCTCTTTTCATTTCCTAAGCTCAAAAACTGCACAAAAATAATGTAACTGAGGTAACCACCCCCCATTTCACTACCACAAAGGGAAATATATTAGTGATGATCTCTTGACTTTTCCATCACCTTTAGGAAAATTCCAGTATATATAATAAATGTAGTAATCAAATAAAATAGCCAACTTGTAACAAGAAGTCTCTGGCTTCTTCCTCAATCTCTCAGTAAATCATTCTCTCCACCCAGGCACAGTACCTCTCAGACTATCTCTGGTGTATGTCCTACATCAAAACAAAACAATGGATCTACCAATTTAGAGCTTTCATTCATTTAAAACTATCAGCACAAGCAAGAAAATCGAACATACAAGTAACATGTTTTAAAAGGCCCATCCATATGCTTTTACTGGCAACTGACAACAGTGCTTCTACATCCAACCTCCTGTATGTGCTGGTATAACATTCAGGAAACAGTGCCCCAGTAACATGGTAACATGCAATATTTACTGCTCTAAATGCAACACTGCTCAATTTTCTGTATTTTTAATGTTTGAAATACCCCTTTTTATATCATTTCTCAATCAGAAACTGAGGTTTTATTACCTTTTCTATTTGTAAAATGAAGGTACATAATGCAGCACTTAGTGAAAATGAATTAAATCTCATTATGCTAAAGTTTAAGATAGCCTGGCTACTAAGCAACTTACAAAATGCTATTTTAAATTGTTTCATATCATTTCCCATCCTATCAGTATTATAGTATTATGAGAAACAGCCCTTTAAAAACACTAGGTCTCCTTAGCTAACAAAATTTCACATTCGTAAAAAGCAATTTGTGTTTTGATGATGATGATGATGGTGATGATGATCTCACTCATTTAATTTTATTGGTGTAATAATATTTACATCGTAAGTCATTCAAACTTACCTTTAATGATATAATATGTAGGTAAATATTATCTTAAAAATACTTTCAAAACTAGAAATTTATGCTAAAAATACTGCTTTCTCATTGTAGTATAATCTTTGCAGGCCAGAATTCAGAGAAAAACTATCATTTTGCAAAAGGCAAATATTTATATCACATAAATAACAGGTATTCCCTTGACCTACTCATCAATACCACAACCATCACATGGTAAATGACCCTATATATTTAAAATGAATCCTCCTAAATCAGAAATAGAATACTGAATTTTACAGTTCACTTACCTGAACCTCGCTTGTCCTCTGTTTAATAGTATCTTCTTTCTCCTTAAGGTCCTGTTCCACATTATTCTTTTCCCTAGAAGACCAGCAAACAATGCAAGAATATTTGAGAACATCAGCTACAGCTGGTATGGTTATCCATCCTCCTAACCCTGAATCGCTTTTTAAATACATAGTGAAACATTCAATTTTTAAGTGAAGGGCAGAGTTTTCCACCCTCTTTTAATTATTTATGGAATAGAAATCAATATAAGCCGTTTGTAAAAAAAAAAATTGCTTTCTCACTAAAATGTGGTGAAAAGAGAATAGATTAAAAAAGGAAGAGGAGAAAAATAATCAATGAAACACTAAGGTTGCACTGATCTCACTGTTGCTATGGAAATGATGTCCAATGAAAATTGCTGGTGAAAAAAAAGGAGGGGTTGCATCAGCTCTGTAAGCTTAACCCTTAAGTACCATGTCAAATCAAATGAAAATGGCTAATAGAAATAGTCAACAATATTAAGGAAAAGGACATTTAATGAAGTGTTAATTTCCCCTTAAATCACTGGTGTGTACCACTTTTAGAATGAAACAACATAGAAGAAATGGATAAGACTGTCAATACACAGTCCATTTGCTCCATCAAATACCGCTCTGCTCAAAAAAAACTATTTTAGGACCACTTATCAATTCCAGTTGATCAAATACATAAAACAGTGTATACTAAGTAAAAAAAGAATTGCATTAGCATTTATCTCTTTCTATACTCTTCAGATCAAACATACTAGGATCACTGGTAGTCTGAGATACCATTATCTAAATTCTTACATGCTTCCATCAGAGCTAGATTCCTAATGAATGAGTCCTAAGCAACCTTAGATTCAGAATTACAATATAAAGCTATTTCTTTTGATGTAATAAATTTATCTGCTTGTACTGAAATCACACACACACACACACACACACTGACTTGCTCTCTTCCTTTTTTCTTTTCTTTTCTACAAAATGAGAGAAAAATCCATAGAACTCTGCAGCAATACATTTTTGGGTGGGGGTAAAGGTAAAAGAAGGCAACATGAAGAAGGGGGGATGGCATTCAAGAAGTCCTTCAGACTAGTACTGTAGAGTTTCTCCTTAGAGCTTCAAGACTATTATTTCAGTTTCATCCCAGACATCACCAAAACATAAGCTCAGGCTCCATTAAGCTGTAGCATAAAGGCAAGTGGGAAAATTAGACCAGAGGAGATACTTAGGGGACAACTTAATGCTATATTTATATTTCTCGACCCTTTTTGAGGTGATATTTTAAATGTAGACAAAAATCAACTGTTTTGGATATGCAGGCATAATGTTCTTAAGATTTGTAAGGACAAAAAAAAAGCCCAAGAATAAAAGCTATTTGTATACTGTTACTTTTAAATACTTGAGATGGCCAAAGAGCTCACTAACCATTTGTCAGATGGGTCGCAATGTGGGTCATGATGTCGCAGAGATTTTAAACAGTCCCTTACCATGCGAATCATTGTTGCAGCCCATTCCTCCCATACCTCAATCTACTTATTATGCAAAGGTCATCCCCCACTTCCCTTATAAAATCAGATAAAATAAAAAAAAATAGAAATCACAGGAAGAAAAATCTAAATATACCACACAAATTCTGCAAGCTCAATCTTGGAAATTTTTCCTTTCCTCCTTAAGTGAGCAGAAGAGTGTTTTCTCCTGCTGCAGCATGTCAGAGATAAGTCACATGAAAAACTAGCCCCCTTCCCCAACCCCAGATTCTCAGAAGCATTCCACACAGGGTGAGTATCAATTTCTGACAGCAGCTAATAACAAAAATAGAAAACATCACACAGTATCATAGATCAGCACGGCACACACTAATGTGCATGTTTGTATTCAACCCCTTCTGCTTCTCTGTTAACTGCTGTTACTGACAGTGTCTGCTCAAAGATCAAGTGTGCAGCAGGAAAACAGGGCTGCAAGAAAGCAGTGAGCTGACAACGCAGCCAAGACAGAAGAGTAAGAGAGCTAAAAAAAATAAAAAGGAAGCTTGCTTGGTGAAAAAGGAAAACAGATTACAAAGGACTGTCAGCTCAAACCAGCAAATACAGTCTGTGTTTTGATAAAATGGAGGAAGCTTAGAAGGTACAGATTCCGCTTCATAATTTTGGGTGTGGGAGTGAGGGTAGCAGTAGTGATATCTCCAAACATATCCCAAAGACCATTTCCAACTAAACAAAATATGGGAGTGTCAGACATTAATTCTCATAGTACTGAGATCAATTAAATTTAACTTTTGAACCACTTTTATCTAGTAAAATTCTGGCCTCATAATAATTCCTTTATTATCAACACCAAGTAGTATAAGAGAAAACGTGTAAATGTGTAAATTACTAAAGAGAAAATGTGTAAAAAAAAAAATCAGTTATATTACCTTCTATTAAAACCATCACAATTGAAAATCTGTCCTACAAATCAGACTAAAAATCAAATTATTTTCTCATATTTCTCATTAACTTAGATTATAATTTCAGGGATGCCAAATTGTTATTCTGTGATATTCCACTGACTCTTCTTCTTCTTTTCTTTTTTTACTTAAATACAATTAGCCAACATATAATACATCATTAGTTTCAGATGTAGAGTCCATAGACTTTTTTTTTTTTTTAAAGATTTTATTTATTTATTTGAGAGAGAGAGAATGAGAGAGAGCACATGAGAGGGGGGAGGGTCAGAGGGAGAAGCAGGCTCCCTGCTGAGCAGGGAGCCCGATGCGGGACTCGATCCAGGAACTCCAGGATCATGACCTGAGCCGAAGGCAGTCGCTTAACCAACTGAGCCACCCAGGCGCCCGAGTCCATAGACTTTTAACCTCTATAGCTATCCTTCTCATTTCGGGCAAGTACATTTAGGTGCTTGAAGATGCTTAGGTGCAAGAGAACGGGACCTGGGTCATATTTCTTACATTCTCCTTTCTTTCAAATAACGTATATTTTTCTACAGGTGATGGATGCATAACTATACAAAGCATTCTGTTTAACATTAATAATTCAAAAACTTAATTCTTTTTTTTTAAGATTTTATTTATTTATTTGACAGAGAGACACAGAGAGAGAGGGAACACAAGCAGGGAGAGAGAAGCAGGCTTCCTGCGGAGCAGGGAGCCCGATGCAGGGCTCGATCCCAGGACCCTGGGATCATGACCCGAGCTGAAGGCAGACGCTTAACCGACTGAGCCACCCAGTCACCCCTCAAAAACTTAATTCTTTTCAAGATTCTGTGCCACAATAAAAATATTTATATGCAGTTTTCCAAGGAGCCCACCAATATATGTGGGTAAAACAGATTTAAGATATATTTCAAAAATAGGTGTGTGAGCATTTTGCCCAAAGCACTACTCATCTTGGATGACAGGAAAGCTATTGCCTTCAGCTTAGAAACTTCCAGAAGGGAAAAGAAATGATCATACATACCTTCTATCTTAGACTATCTCTGTGACCCTATTCACTCCCAAGATTCTGGCACATCCTAAAAAACCCACAAATACCAATGCTTTAAATAAAGAAAGGCTGGGGATAAGGCTCCCTAGTTTCCAAAAGCTGCTGGTTCTGATTCGGTGGAACCTAGTATGTAAACCAGCAAGAAAAGCAAAACCCAAGCTAGGCTTTCAGAAGTCTAAAGTTGATAACTGCATAAACCTACTATGAAGTAGTCAAAGCTATTCACAAAGACAGTCAGGCTCAGGGACCCAAGTCCAGGAAGTTCACTTTCATTTCCCCAGGCTCTGTTTATGGGAAGAAGCGAGTGAGCAATCTGTCTTAATTTTGATAGAATACCAACATCGTCAGGAAAATAGGTTTAAGTCACCTTCAAAGCCCTTCCCAGAAACATAGTTTTAGTTTTTTTTTTCTGAATATAAATATCCATTATTTTCCAACCATAGAGCAATAAAAAGAGAAACAAGTTAGAAACCAAAAACCAGTTAGTTAGAAACTCATGAAGAGGGACGCCTGGGTGGCCCAGTCAGTTAAGCATCTGCCTTTGGCTCAGGTTATGATCCCAGGGTCCTGGGATCGAATCCCGTATTGGGGTCCTTGCTCAGCAGGGAGCCTGCTTCTCCCTCTGCCTGCCGTTCCCCCTGCTTGTGCTCTCTCTGACAAATAAATAAATAAAATCTTAAAAAGAAAAAAAGAGGGCGCCTGCGTGGCTCAGTTGGTTAAGTGACTGCCTTCGGCTCAGGTCATGATCCTGGAGTCCCTGGATCGAGTCCCACATCGGGCTCCCTGCTCGGCAGGGAGTCTGCTTCTCCCTCTGACCCTCCCCCCTCTCATGTGCTCTCTCTCATTCTCTCTCTCTCAAATAAATAAATAAAATCTTTAAAAAAAAAAAGAAAGAAAGAAAAAAAGAAACTCATGAAGGTGTATTTTTCAACCCTGAAACTTATTTATAAAAATCTTTTTGGGCACATTTGCGGACCTTATTATTAAGTAGCTTAACTGCCAAAATCTCTCTATCAAGCAAACACAGAAAAGCAAGCTATTCTCATTAGTCTTGTTACTATTCCCATTACTACAATAGTCTTTTTTTTTTTTTTAAAGATTTTATTTATTTATTTGACAGAGAGACACAGCGAGAGAGGGAACACAAGCAGGGGGAGTGGGAGAGGGAGAAGCAGGCTTCCCACAGAGCAGGGAGCCCAATGCGGGGCTCGATCCCAGGACCCTAGGACCATGAGCCAAGCTGAAGGCAGATGCTTAAGGACTGAGCCACCCAGGCACCCCACTACGATAGTCTTTAGTAAAGCATCTAGGTCTTACAGAGAACAAGAAAATGGGACTAAAAACTGGAGACTCAGATTCTAATCTGGCTCTTCCATGAAACAGCTGTTTTTTTACTCTGATGATCACATAACTTTCAGAGCCTCAGTCTTAATTTTCATTATGCAGATGTTAATATCTCTACCATCTTAAGATTTGCAAGGTAAAATGTACAAGATGTCACGTAATTAGGAAAAAAGCAGGCTTTGAGCCTATGCTGTGCTTGCTTTTTGCTGATAACATTAACATTACTTATAATTTTAAATAACACTGATGGAGTAATTTTTAAATTTGTTAAAAGGAATTATGGGTTGCAATAAAATTTAGAACACACTGATCTAATGCACAGAATATATAATGTAATCACTGAAATTTCTGCCCCCAAATCTTGCTTAATATTCAAATAACAATTCTCCACCTTTAGAAACTCATTATATGGTTTTCAAAGCATAAGATTTGGTGTAAAATAGCCCAGAATTCAAATACTGACTCCATCACAGGGCATCTTACTTAAATCACTGTAGTAACAGTTATTTGTTCTGGCTGACCCTCCCTTCTCCTAGGACCCAGAAATCCTTTCGGGAGACTGCTCCTCTCTTTCTCCCTTACCTATCACCTTTCTGCCTGAACAAGTCAAGCAGAAGATGCCATCTTTTTACAGAGTCAACCTCTCTGAGCAATCACTGGCCAGGGATTGGCTCCTGACCAAAGCTTAACCAGTCACATTCCACCAACTCACCATCACAGGGATTAATTCAAGACAAGGCAGTCAGGATCTTTATCTAGGATGCCTTTATTTGGAACTAATAGAAAACTATTATTACCACTATACTATCTACTATTACTATCATTACAACTAATAATAATAATTATAATAATAATATTATTATAATTATGGAAACTGGCACTTATTAAACATTTACTACATAATAGGTGTTATGTGATAAGCACTTTACATGGATTATCTCATTCATTCTCAGGAAGAATTATTCCTGTGAAATGATGAAGACGGGCAAATGTGAGTCCAGGTGCTGGGGATATTTGTTGTCCCTGCCTAATGAATAATAAAATTTTCACATAAAAAGCTGAGGTGAAGTCCTCTTTCTGCCATCTTTCCGTCCCGCCATAACAGTGCGCATGAATGTCCTGGCAGATGCTCTCAAGAGCATTAACAATGCTGAGAAGAGAGGCAAACGCCAGGTTCTTATTAGGCTGTGCTCCAAAGTCATCGTCCGGTTTCTCACTGTGATGATGAAGCATGGTTACACTGGCGAATTTGAAATCATTGATGATCACAGAATGGGGAAAATTGTTGTGAACCTCACGGGCAGGTTAAACAAGTGTGGAGTAATCAGCCCCAGATTTGATGTACAATCGAAAGATCTAGAAAAATGGCAGAATAACCTGCTTCCGTCCCGCCAGTTTGGTTTCATTATACTGACAACCTCAGCTGGCATCATGGACCATGAAGAAGCAAGACGAAAACACACAGGAGGGAAGATCCTGGGATTCTTTTTCTAGGGAGATGTAATACATACATGCAAATAAAATGCCTCAATGGACCAAAAAAAACCCAAAAAAGCTGAGGTGAAAGGCAAGCAGACAAGAGAATCCTGGTAGGGCTTTAGGCTCTGGCTCCTTTCCCCCCTGATGATGGTTAACTTTATGCATTAACTTGGCTAGGCCATGGTACCCAGGTATTTGGTTAAACAGGTATTTGGATGTTGCTGTAGAGACTTTTTAAAAAATATTTATTTATTTAGAGTTGGGGAAGGGCAGAGGGAGTGAATTTTCAAACAGACTCCCCAATGAGTCTGGGAGCGTGGAGCCGGACAGGGTGCTTGATCCCACAAACCATGAGATCATGACCTGAACCAAAACCAAGAGTCAGACACTCAACCAACTGAGCCACCCAGGCAGGTGTAGAGATATTTTTTTAGATGAAATTAACATTTAAATCAGTAGACTTTGAGTAAAATAAATTACTCATCATAGTATGAATGGGCTTCACCCAATTAGTTTAAGGCCTTAAGAGAAAAAAAAAAAAACCTGAGGGTCCCCAAGGAAGAGAGAATTCTATGTCCAAACTGTGTTTGGACTTGAGCTACAACATCAACTCTTCCCTGAGTCTCCAACCTACTGGCCTGTCCTACACATTTCAGACTTGCCAGCTCCCACAATTGTGTGAGCCAATTCCTTAAAATAAATTGAATAGAGTATCTACTTCACATATCATATGGGGGGATTGCTGCAAGGAGTGAAAAAGAAAATACACAACAAAACTCAATAATACATCCCTATAGAACTTTAAGACCTATCTACTGATTCAACAAACAAATACTGAATCTTACTATATACTTGTTACTGTGCTACACTTTAGGGCTACAAAAAACAATGAGGTAGGTACCTGCCATTAAGAAACGCAGAATTCAATGTATATGAAGGGTTTGGCAGAAAAATATAAAAAGATAATCACAATGCAGTGTACTGGGTGCCAGAACGGGCAAGCACAAGGTGCTGTGGGAACACAGTACATGGGTACCTGACTCTCCCTGGAGAGGGTCAGAAAAGGCTTGCTTGGTATCAGTGAAGGCAGGTTCATTAACCACAAGATAAGCTGTAAAGATAGTAAGTGGTATGTTTATCAACAGAAATTACTCCAGCCTGGGCATGCTTTGTGAAGGAGGTGAGACTTCAGCTAAACCTTGAAGGAAATAATGAATGTCAGATAGAAAAGTGGCATTTCAAAATGAAGGAGAACTTATGCAAGAAAGCACACAAGATGTCAGCAAAACAGCAGACTAAGAGGCAGACTAAGAAGAAACCTTCTCAAATTTGATAAAACACACTAATCTACAATCCAAGAAGCTCAACAAATTCCAAGCAGGAAAACCCAGAGAACCACACTGAGACACATTATAATGAAACTGCTGAAAGACAGAATCTTGAAAGCAGTAAGAAAGACTAGTCACATACAAAGGATCTTCAATAAGATTATCAGTAGATTTCTTAGCAAAAAACTTTGATGGCCAGAAGGCAGTGGGATGATATATGTAAGTGTTAAAAAAAAAAAAAAAGAAAAGAAAACACTATCTGGCAAAACTGTCCTTCCAAAATGAGAGAGAAGTTAAGATAGTCCCAGATAAACAATGGCTGAGTGACTTCCTCACCATTAGACCTGTGCTACAAGAAATGCTAAAGTGAATTCTTCAGGTTGAAATGAAAGGATGCTACTAGACAGTAACTCGAAGCCATATGAAAATATAAAGATCTCCAATGAAGATACATGGGCAAGAACAAAAACCAGTATTATTGTAATTTTGGTTTGCAACTTCCCTTTAAATTTTCTACAGGATTTAAAAGACAAACACATAAAAAATAATTATATATCTGTTAGTAGATACAGAATGTATAAAGATATGATTTATGACATCAATAACAAAATGGAGGGGACAGAACTTATAGGAGTAGAATTTTATATGTGATTAAAGTTAAGTTGCTATCAAGTCCAATTAAATCATTCAGCTTGGGAAGATGAAAAAATTCTGGAGATGAATAGTGGTAATAGTTGTACAAGAACATGAATGTACTTAAGGACACCGAATTACATGATTAAAAATGGCTAAAATAGTAAATGTGCTATGTATATTTTATCACAATAAAAAAATAATGAAAAAGAAGAAAGCACAGAGGTGAGAAAATTCTAGATAGATTAAATATCTAGGATAGAGAGTTCATGTGTGATAAATGAAGCTGGAATTGAAAATCAAGGTAGGATAATAAAAGAATTTCAGTACTAGGTAAAGACACAGTCTTTTAATATACAGGAAAGGACAGTCCCTAAAGGTTTCTGAGCTGTGCTTTTTTGAACTCTGAAAGGCATTATTTAGCAACATAACTCTTCTTTTTCTGCTGACTTCTGCTCCGTAGAAGAAGAGAGGAAGTAGAGGCTCTTATTGCTCAGAAAGCTGATGACAACTGCTGGAAAGGCAATAGAACACTCTGACTCTGCTTATCTTGAGAACTGTCAGAAGTCTTGAGCTAGAGTAGAGTAACAACTGTAGACAGTAGAGAAGAAAATCTTGACTTGTACTTAAACCAGCCTTTTGGTTTGAAAGTTAGACAGCCTTTCACTCTAAGAATTCAGTGACTTGATAAAAACTTGAGTTAAAGTTTGAGAGTAAAGACATTGATTTGTACCTTTAAGTATTTAATTTCTCTAAAAGTTGCCTTAAATATATAATCTCTATATGACTGTATATTATTTCATTCTTTTGACAGTTATTGAATATCTACTAAATGCCAAACAAGACTGATGTTGGACCCCTACCGATAGTTTGCTGGGGAAACAAACATAGCCATTAATCATAAAACAGTAAGACAGATGCTGTAACAGTTTAAGTGCATATGGTTCTACGGGAATAACTAAACTTAATTCTGCAAAGCTGACTATTTTAACAAGTTTTATTTTTTAAAAATAACTCAAGAGAATGTATTCACAGGCAAAAATTACTGAAAAGAAATTCTAGCTGGGATCAAGGAAAACACAAACTTTGGGGTGTTGCTCACACAGCTGCTGCCCTGTCAGTGGCAGAATCCAAAATTTGATGGTTCATTTTTAAAAGGAGAAATAAAAGCTTATTCTGCAAACCCCAAATAATTAATTTATTCTATGTATCTGACAGGACAAAAGGAGATGAAAAAAGTAAAAGAAATGTAAAACAAGGCCTTAATTTTCCTAATTATAAAACAGGGATAATAAAGTTGATAAGAAGGACTAATTTATATTACATCTAGAAAGACTTCAGCACAATGCCCAGCACACATTAAGTGCTTAATAAATGTCAGCTATTATTATTACCATTATACTATTTACTAGTATAAAAGTACAATATTTACTGGCTTTTTAAAAGTTGCAATCAAGCATCCACAGTGATGGCAGTTAGGACTTAAATATGTGGGTAGAAACTGACTCCTATCCTTCAGGAGCTGAAATTTCTTGGTAGTTATTTTTGTTTCCCAAAGACAGACTTTAACACATCTTAAAAATTATTGCTCTCTTAAAAGAGGTAAGAGCCCCTTAGTAAGCTACCAGTGCCACAAAATAATAAAAGCAAATATAATTTTTATAGAATATAAATGACCGAGACCAGGGGCGCCTGGCTGGCTCAGTGGTTAGGCGTCTGCCTTCAGCTCGGGTCATGATCCCTGGGTCCTGGGATGGGGTCCTGCGTCAGGCTCCCTGCCCAGCGGGAAGCCTGCTTCTCCCTCTCCCACTCCCCCTGCTTGTGTTCCCTCTCTCATTGTTTCTCTCTCTCCCTGTCAAATAAATAAATAAAATCTTTAAAAATAAAAAATAATCGGAGGGGGAGACGAACCATGAGAGACTATGGACTCTGAGAAACAAACTGAGGGTTCTAGAGGGGAGGGGGATGGAGGGATGGGTTAGCCTGGTGATGGGTATTAAAGAGGGCACATACTGCATGGGGAGCACTGGGTGTTATATGCAAACAATGAATCATGGAACACTACATCAAAAACTAATGATGTAATGTATGGTGATTAACATAACATAATAAAAAAAAAGAAAAACAAATAAAGATAAACCAGCTCATGCCTGAGTGGAAAGTTCACAATTTCAAAATTTTTGAAGTCCTAAAATAATGAAAAAAGTATACAGGGAGAGTGAGTGTGCAAAAATACATACATACATACATACATAAATAAATAATAAAAATAAATGACTGAGACCAGAGCAATCCAACAGAAATACAATGTAAGCCGCATACATAATTTTAAACGATCGAACTGCCAGATATTAAAAAGTAAAAAGAAACAAGTGAAATTTATTATATGTTTTACTTAATCCAGTATAGCCAAAATATTTACATTCTTTTTTGAAATCCAATATAGTTTACACTAACAGCACATCTTAATTAGGATTAGCCATATTTTAAGTGCTCAATAGCCAGATGTGGCTAGTGGCTACTGTATTAGATAGTGCAGACTCAAACTTTAGCAGGGAGGGTTTCAAATAAGGGAAGTCTCCCTAAACAAAGGTTTTAAATGCTGAGCCATGCACTGTGTGTGAAAATTAATTAGATTGACTCATTACCAACAAAAGCACACTACAACCTAGAGCTTCAATTATTCAATCAGTCTCACTACTGTTGAGGTAGTCACGATTGAGATCTGATACTACCACAGATCTTTACAGGGCCAGAAACAGGTCAGGTCGGATCATATAAGCAAAAGAGCTCCAGATTCAATGGTATAAGCAATGCTCTCTTCAGAGCTAATGGTTTCTAATGGTATGTGAACGGAACTAAACCCCCAAAACATAAATTTTTTAAAAGTTCAAATTGTATGCTAATGCTGCCTTAAATAGGTTTTTCAAAAAATCAGTTCCTAAATATGACTGAAATAGAGATCTATATATTTAGGAACACAAATTCTGGCTCCCTGGCTACATAGTTCCAGTATCCCTTTAACCAGGGAAAGAGAGTGTTCGTTCAGTTACTGGAACCAGTGTGTGCTGAGCACCTATTCAGTAAAGTGCTAAGCTGGTTGTTGGAGATGATGATGATGACGACGATGACAACGACTATGAATGTATACTGAGAATTTATCATGTTCCAAGAAAGATATTAAGCATTTTACATATTAGTCATATTTCCATTTCACAGATGAAGAAACTGAGGCACAGATAGTTAAGTTACTTAGGCTAAGTCATGTCAGGAGCCAAACTAGGCAATCTGGTTGGAAAGCCATGCTTTGAAATAATATACTATATTGCCTCATTAGAAATAAGAAACACTCTGTGCTATCACACATGGCTCAGAATTTACTAGAAGAAGAAATATAATTCAGTATTGTAAGCATTCTGAGAGAAGGAAATTGAATGCTGAGCTGAGGTAGATACCAAGGAAAGCTTCTTAGAAAAGAAGACTTGTCTATTTTTCATCTGAAAAATCAGGATAAAACTACTTATCCTTAGGTGATGTTGCAAGAATCAAATAAGAGAAATTATATAAAGCAGGCATAGCAAAATATCTAATAACTATTATTGTTAATTATCTATCCCGTTTACTGGCCCAAGACCAGGATAACAAACTGGCCTGACAGGATGTAGCTTTTACTTCCTGATGTACTTGCTAAAAGGACAGAGACAGGAAGGAAGTAGTAGCTGATAGAAGACAAATAAATATTAACTCCTGCCTCAGCACAATTCACCACCACTATGCTATCTTAGTGACTGAAGCAAGTCTTGACTTTCCACTGTCAAGAACTTCTCTATTTGAGACATTTTAGTTTCAGAGCAAGTATTCTTAAAAATGGATCCATGGATAGTTTTTAAGGGTCTGGGAACTCCTGAAATAAATACAAAATGGTGTACATGGATACACATGTTCTTTTGGAGAGGGGAGGGGCCTAAAAGCCTTCATCAGATTCTCAGAGGAATCCCTAACACAAAAATAGGTCGTCAAAATATGAAAAATCAGCCCATATAATAATGTCCCTGGGAGGATTAAAAATCCTTTTGTCTATAAAATCCTCTTCTACAGTCTTGAAAATAAGCTATTATTCAGAAGATCTTTTGTCTTTTCATCCTTTAATACATGGCTTCTAATCTGCCATAAACTTGACAGGAATTGAGTCTGGGAAATATTCTAATATTTATAACATACTTTGATTGATTCATTCAACCAACTAACCTATACTGAGATTCTGTGGTGTCAGGTACTGTGTGCATTAACTTCTAGACCTATCCAAGTGAGTAAGACATAGGCCCTGCCCTAAAGGAGTTCAAATTAAAATAAAGACCACAATAAAATATGGTGAGTACTATCACAAAGGAATAAAGTTTCTAGAAGTAGAAAGAAAAAAGCAATTAGCAATCAAGATTTCAGTGAAGGTTTGACAAAGCAGATGATGTTTAAGCTGGGTCTTAAAGTGTAAGTAAAAATTTACAAGGTAAAAGGTATGCTCGGACAAAGGGGAACAACAGGATGAGAAGCAAAGAGTAAAAATGTGTGGCCTGTTGATGGGAGAGGTCCACCCAACCACATGGCTTGAGAGAAGGGATAAAACCAAAATGTAGAGCACTATGCTCAACTTGAGAGTGCAAAAGGAAACACATGGTGTCTGCTCTCAAGGAGCTTGATGGTGCCCTAGAAGAAAAGTATTCTCCTTTACTGTGGGAGATGGCTAAGACAAAAGAATGGTCAGGAAGCCAAAGGAGAACCATGAAAGAAGAGACTTTATGTCATGCTCAGAAAAGTGAGCTGGATCCAGTTGGGGATAGGAAATCACTAAGGGATCAGAGTTATATTTTATACATCACTTGGAGGTGCAAAGGAAGGAAGGAGAGACACAAAGCACAGAGTCAATTAGAAGGTTACAACAGTAATCCAGAGAAGAGGTAAAGGGTTAGTAAAACTAAGACAGAAATAATAGTACAGATAGGACAGATTTCAACAATACTGAAAGTTATTTTCTCATCTATTATATAAGCTAAGCATTAAGGATAGAACAGTGAACAAGCAAATAGTCCTTATGCTTAAGAAGTACATTGGCTAGTGAGAGATCCAAATAAAAGAGATGATTATAATAAAGTATGATAAATGCTATGACTACTATAAATATTAAAATTAGTTAAGATTTGGTTAGTATGAGGGTTGGGAGGTAAACAAGTCAGAGAAGGCTCCCCCCCCGCCCAGAGGAAATGATGTCTAAGGTGAGATCTGAAAGATCAGGAGGAGGTGATCAGGCAAAGGAGATGCAAAGGTAGGAATGATTTCAAGAAATATTTCAAAGATAGAAGAATACAGATAAGAGGAAGAAAAATCTCAGATTTCTAGCCTGCGTGACTAGATGAATGGTGACATCACTGAGAAAAGCAAATAAATGAGACAAGGATAGTGGTCAGGGGAAGACTGGGAAGTCATGTCTACTGGACATTCTCTAGAAGGCAAATGAAAAATATAGGTCTTAGGCTCAAGTAGGAGATCCAGTATTTGAAAAGATTATGACATCCCAACTATATTTTAAGTAAATGGTCTTTTTTTGGACAAAAAGACTAGCATTTACAACTTGGAATGGACAGAAAATGTAATTTCTTGAACAGCAATGTTGATGATTGTGCTAAAGTCCACAGCTGCAGCCTACTCTCTGCTGGCTCCACATCATGGTTCAGAAGGCTTTAAAAACACAGAGTCCAAAGAGGCTCCCTTGGTAAAGGCTTCTTTTTAAAAATTTGTGTGAGTGGTGACAGCCTGACACGCATTTCACTCAAGCGCAATGAGGATAATGCTAAACTAATACATGCAGCATGCCACCAGGATATGTGGCGTCACCATGGGTCGGGGCATATCCAAGTACAAGAGGGGCTACATCTAGACAGTTTATCCTTCACCCATTTTTTCTGCATGCATCCTGAGGTAAGCCAATTTTAAATGTTTGTTTTGAGTAAACCAGTTATGACAATTGATACTAACAAACTGAACTAGAAGCCATTTGGATAGGTTTTAAATTTGTTTTTTCATTTTTCGTTTTTAATACAAATGCCTGAATGTGCTCAGTTGTCAAGCTGTATGCATGAAAAACTGGCCAGCCCAGTGAATTAATCATTAGCAAATGGAACTACAAGGAGTCCACTGATTGCTTCCTGATCATTAAGGTAGTACAAATATTTATATTATAAAACTGATACATAGCTTGATCTTTAAGGGACAGGGCCACCAGGCAATACATGCAGATTTTGTGTGTATGGCCAGAACACACTTTTGACATGCAGTTTTGCTATCTAGAAACAGAATGAGTAAATGAACTTTTTTGGGGGGGCAGGGGGAGGAAGAGGTAAGTAAAAGATTCAGTCTGATTCTTCTAATTCTTCTGGGGGCAGGAGGAAGGTGTTAAAAGTAGGTCATTCTGCAGTATTATCTGTACAAGTTCTTCACAGTTGACTTGTCCACCTCCAACAATATCCACTTCTCTGATCATTTCATCTACTTCTTCATCTGTAAGTTTGTCATGACATGACATAGTTCTGCCACACTGATTAACCATTGCCATCCTTATCAAACACCCATCGTAATGCCTCACCAATTTTTTCTTCACTGTCTGTATCTTTCATTTTTCTAGCCATCAGAGTCAAAAATTCCGGGAAATCAATGGTGCCATTACCATAAGTCTCCACCCTGTTGATCATATCCCGCAATTTGGCTTCTGTTGGGTTCTGACCCAGTGACTTCATGACATTCCAAGTTCCTTTGTTGTGATGATACCATCACCATCTTTGTCAAATAGGGAAAAAGCTTCCCTGAACTCAGCAATCTGTTCTTCGGTCAGCTGATCAGCCACGGTGCGAACGAAGGGAGACAGAGCAGAGGGAGTGAGAGTGGCTGCCCCAGCGCAGGGGCTGGAACAGCAGACGGAGGTGGCGCTGCTGCTGCGGTTTGGTGCACGCTCAGCGCTGTGTCGCTGCCACCCCCGACTGCCAGTAACAAATGGCACCATGCCCACGAGGCTCCCAGCACCACTGCCCTGGTATTACAACTACTGCTTTTCCTTAAGTTAAAAGTATCATGCTAATTTAACCTGATGGACAGAATTAAATTCCTATATAGAAAATGTTGAAGAAATTATATTAAAAATTTAAAGAAAAAAATGACAAAAAGGCATCCTGCCTCAAGCTCTCAATGTCTTAAATATTTTCAACTAGAAAACAACTTCATGAACCAGAGATAGAAACGTCTCATTTTCTGACTAGTGACAAAGAACATTCTTTACCCAACTAACTCTTGAAGTTATATATATTGCTTTTCTCATCTCTTGATTTTCAATGGTCAAAACAAAATATTATTCTAAGAAACATACTCTTTTCTTTTTTTTTTTTTTTAAAGATTTTATTTATTTATTTGACAGAGAGAGACACAGTGAGAGAGGGACCATAAGCAGGGGGAGTGGGGGAGGGAGAAGCAGGCTTCCCGCGGAGCAGGGAGCCCGATGTGGGACTCGATCCCAGGATCCTGGGATCATGACCTGAGCCGAAGGCAGACGCTTAACGACTGAGCCACCCAGGCGCCCGAAACATACTCTTTTCTTTATTATGCTTTTCTGTATTTTCAAAATGGTTACAAGTATGCATTATAACGATCATCGAGAGGGGAAAAATAAATTTGTAAAGCACCATATTCATTACATACTCATTCTAATTCCATATTATTTATTGTTTATTTGTAGATTTGGTCCCTGGACTGAAATTACATATCTTCATCTAAAAACCAGCAAATAAGAAGGGGCTAATCTAGGGGTGCCTGGGTAGCTCAGTCAGTTAAGCATCTGCCTTCAGTTCAGGTCATGATCCCAGGGTCCTTTGCTAGAGTCTCACATCGGGCTCCTTGCTCAGCCTGCTTTTCCCTCTGCCTGCAGCTCCCCCTGCTCGTTCTCTCCTCTTTCTCTGTCTCTCTAGCAAATAAATAAATAAAATCTTTAAAGGGTGAGGGGCTAATCTTTTGTCAGATAGCAATTTAGTAAAAGCCATAAGCAAAATCTGTTTAAATTCTTTTTTCCTGTTTCATAGTTATACTTATTACATCCTGATATATTAATAAACAATTCAAAGGCTGAAGAGTAATACTATGGCACAGAAAAAATTGTTATTCACAATAACAAAAACCGAGATTTATAATGTAGTATCTTGAAGAGTTGGTGATATAGTGACCTGACACAACCATTTACAAAAGTGAATTTTAACAACCATAATTTTAGCATGGGTTGATGAGTCTCATTATGACATTACTGGGGTTGACAGATGATGGAAGTTTGCCTACACTGTAGATCTCATCTAAAATAAAAGCCTGGGGAAAATATTTTCACAAATGCCAAATCATGTATAAGTGTTTTACACATTTATACAGTATGACTACAACCTAAAACCTAACAAGGTTTTGGAGCTCTATGATTTTCTTAATAAGAGAGTCACAAAATGTTAGATATGTTTTTATGTTTAAGTTGTGATTCACTATAGAAGACTGTCACTAGTATAACTTAACATTATGGTTATTAGAAGTTAGTGAAAGCTCAGTTTACCAAAATGTAACTAATATTAAAAATGTCTGCACTGGCAAGAACACTTTATGTATGATGCTCTATTTCCTATTAAAGCTCACTACAAAAACATTTCATATGTTAATTACTGTTGGAAGTCAAGCAAGTCCTAGAATATTGGGGCATATCTGCGAGAGGCACAGAAGACAAGTATTTTCAAATCTAGCTATTATTCAATGTATATTACACGTAAGGCAAGCAAAAATGTTAATGGACCATATATAGACCATATGAAAAGTCTACACACCATTATAGACTCAATAATGAAATGTTTACTTCTTCTATTCTGAACCGAAGTAAAAAATCTTTAAATCTTAATGAGAGGGAGATACGTAATAGAAAGAATGCAGAACTATAACTTAACACAACTGGATTTGGGGTGCCATACAGCACTGTTGCCGACTTGATGTGTGATTGAGTTTTTTTCATGAGTAAGGAAAAAATTGGACTATATAATCCCCAAGAGTTTTGTTTCTGTTTTTGTTTTTTACTTTCTGTGATGCCAAGAGTAGAGGCTTTATGTAAATAGACAAAGGCCAATTTTTGAGCAGGAAATAAGAATATGACAGAACTTAGAAGGCAGATAACCTCAAAACTAAAGAAAAACAACAAAAAAGAAAACACAAACAAAAAAACTACACAATGACATTGTGCCCAGACTTATGTTATAGAATGTCAGGTCATATTGTTCAGAGAGATAGATGATACTAAGGCTAATCACTGAAATTACCGTGGATTTGCGGCAAAGAAGTAAAACTCTCACTTTTTGAAGGTGATATGATACTTTATGTGGAAAACCCAAAAGACTCCACCCCAAAACTGCTAGAACTCATACAGGAATTCAGTAAAGTGGCAGGATATAAAATCAATGCACAGAAGTCAGTGGCATTCCTATACACCAACAAGACAGAAGAAAGAGAAATTAAGGAGTCGATCCCATTTACAATTGCACCCAAAACCGTAACATACCTAGGAATAAATCTAACCAAAGGGGCAAAGGATCTGTACTCAGAAAACTATAGAATACTCATGAAAGAAATTAAGGAAGACAAAAAGAAATGGAAAAACGTTCCATGCTCATGGATTGGAAGAACAAATATTGTGAAGATGTCAATGCTACCTAGAGCAATCTACACATTCAATGCAATCCCCAACAAAATATCATCCACTTTTTTCAAAGAAATGGAACAAATAATCCTATAATTTGTATGGAACCAGAAAAGACCCCGAAGAGCCAGAGGAATGTTGAAAAAGAAAAGCAAAGCTGGTGGCATCACAATTCCGGACTTCAAGCTGGTGGCACAAAAATAGACACATAGATCAATGGAACAGAATAGAGAGCCCAGAAATGGACCCTCAACTCTATGGTCAACTAATCTTCGACGAAGCAGGAAAGAATATCCAATGGAAAAAAGACTGTCTCTTCAACAAATGGCGTTGGGAAAATTGGACAGCCACATGCAGAAGAATGAAACTGGACCATTTCCTTATTGCACACACAAAAATAGACTCAAAATGGATGAAAGACCTCAATGTGAGACAGGAGTCCATCAAAATCCTAAAGGAGAACACAGGCAGCAACCACTTTGACCTCAGCTGCAGCAACTTCTTCCTAGAACATCGCCAAGGCAAGGGAAGCAAGGGCAAAAATGAACTATTGGGATTTCATCAAGATAAAAAGCTTTGCACAGCAAAGAAATAGTCAACAAAATCAAAAGACAGCCGACAGAATGGGAGAAGATATTTGCAAATGACATATCAGATAAAGGGCTAGTATCCAAAATCTATAAAGAACTATCAAACTCAACACCCAAAGAACAAAGAATCCAATCAAGAAATGGGCAGAAGACATGAACAGACATTTCTGCAAAGAAGACCTCCAAATGGCCAACAGACACATGAAAAAGTGCTCAACATCGCTCGGCATCAGGGAAATCCAAATCAAAACCTCAATGAGATACCACCTCACGCCAGTCAGAACGGCTACAATTAACAAGTCAGGAAATGACAGATGTTGGCAAGGATGCATAGAAAGGGGAAACCTCCTATACTGTTGGTGAGAATGCAAGCTGGTGCAGCCACTCTGGAAAACGGTATGGAGGTTCCTCAAAAAGTTGAAAATAGAGCTACCCTACGACCCAGCAATTGCACTGCTGGGTATTTACCCCAAAGATACAAATGTAGGGATCCGAAGGGGCACCTGCACCCCAATGTTTATAGCAGCAATGTCCACAATAGCCAAACTATGGAAAGAGCCTAGACGTCCATCAACAGATGAATGGATAAAGAAGATGTTGTGTATATATATACAATAGAATATTATGCAGCCACCAAAAAAATGAAATCTTGCCATTTGCAGTGACGTGGATGGAACTAGAGGGTATTATGCGAAGCAAAATAAGCCAATCAGAGAAAGACAAGTATCATATGATCTCACTGATATGAGGAATTTGAGAAACAAGACAGAGGATCATAGGGGAAGGGAGGGAAAAATGAAACAAGACGAAACCAGAGAGGGAGACAAACCATAAGAGACTCTTAATCTCAGGAAACAAACCGAGGGTTGCTGGAGTGGAGGGGGGTGGGAGGGATGGGGTGGCTGGGTGATGGACACTGGGGAGGGTATGTACTATGGTGAGCACTGTGAATTGTGTAAGACTGATGAATCACAACCTGTACCCCTGAAACAAATAATCCATTATATGTTAATAAAAAAAAAAGAAAAAAAAAGAAATTACTGTGGATTTGAAGCTATGCTGCCTTCAGTAGACATTTACCTCCCCAGAATCCATGCCTCCTTCTGGCCGAATTTTCATGTCAGGATACCCACTCCTCTTATGTGGTCCTAGTAACAAACTACCCTCCCACCACTCCCATGACAGAGTTCATGGCAAATCAATAAACTATACATCCCTGGCCCCTGTTTCAGGGACAGTCATGGCCCTAAGCAAGTACGATCACATGGAATCTTAGGGATTTTGCAGGAACTGCCAGAAAAGAGGTACTCCACTAGATCTGAAATTACAAATACACAAGGCTAGGTGTGCTATAGCCCTTTTGACAATATAATGGGAAATTCCATCTGAGACTGGAACAACCCAGTGGAAGTGGAGACAATAAATAGAGCAAGAAAACAGATTATATCACTTGAACCCCAGTATGAAGCTATTCCTTAAGCCATCTCTACCTCTAAGAGATCTTAATTTCACAAGTCAATAAATTCACTCTCACTTAAATTAGCTTGGGTTGAATTCTTTCTTGCAACTGAAAAATCATAACAACTAAGTTTCTCTATAGCAATTTTAATGTAGCCTCATGAATGAGGAAAGATCATTCCCTATTTCTTGCCATATGGCCCAGATAAATCATTCAACAACCCCCTTATATCTCAGTACCATCAATAACATAAAGTATCAGCCATTATCTGCTTCAAAGTGTTATGAAGGTTAAAAACAGAAAAAGGTTTGTGTAAATATAAAATGATATTTAAACCCAATGCCTTGTAGATGGAAAATGGTCTCATTTTTAAAAAAGTAATTTCAGGAGGTCACTTTTATAGTATTACCATAAAGTTTCTAGTAAATATCAATAGTGCCTGCTGTATTTAGATTCAAATCCAATTGTATTTAAGTCCATTCTACATAGTACCTATGTATAAGAGAGAAGACTCAACTCCAAATCAAGTAGTCCTGAGATCAGGTATTATTAGTTCTACTGCTGACAGGTTTGTATGACTGGGCAAAAAAACTCTCTAAGCACCTGAACTCCTTAACTGTAAACGAAGAACAATAAAATCTAACTCAAGTCATAAGGTTTCTGTGAGAAGCAAATGAGGTAACAGTTATGAAAGCTCTTGGCATAGTATATGCATTTAACACTCCTTCCATAAAATGTATTAAATAATGTTTTTCTAATATGCTATTCAAATATCTAAAGCTGGAGGAAAACTGTTTTCTATTCATTCTAAGATACACATTTTTCACTGCCTAAAGTCAGATAGTATTTATAGCTGATGCCACTGTTTATTTGGCAGTGATTTTTAGTTTAGTGGTACATAAAAAAATAGTGCATCCTGCAATTAAAGGGTTGCCTTAGATTTGATAGGTTATACTGGAAAAAAAAAAGAAACAGGCTTCATGGATTCCCAATTCAAGAACTATGGTACTTAAATAAAGTAGCATTTACCAAGATATATATTAAAAACAGAGTGTGTGTGTGTGTGTGTGTATATTTACATAGTCAGCTGTAATTTTACTTTACATACCTCTGTAGGTCAACTATTTCATTGTTAAGGGTATCTAGCTCCTTAATAGCAGAGAAATCTGCAACAGGACTTGATCCTATGATGTTCTAAAAACAAAAAGTTCACAATTATAACATTATTACTATAAATCTATATATGGTGAAGTATTAAAAATGTTTAAAAGCACTACATGAATACAGATTATTACACATTTTACAGTATTACTAATACTTTAAATTCATTTAAGAAAATCATATCTAGTGTAATTTTATACACACACGCACACACACAGTTATAAACGGAGACATTTTCCCTTAAATTCTCTAAAAGCTGTTGCTCTATAATAGGTACCACCACTTCAGATCCCAAAGTCTTTGTCACTTGATCCTAGCGCCTGTTTAAACCTTGAAGTAAAGCAGATACCAGATTTATAAGCTAATTCTCCATTAAAGAATAAATTTCTTTTGACAATATAATGTCAAAAGAATGTGTATGTGTACTTGTGTCATCTGGCACAAAGTAAGTAAACAAATTTTTGTTGAATCTCAGAATCCTAATGGTAGTTGATTTTATTCAATTCAACATTTACTTTTCTTAACCAATTTTAGTGCCTACTCTATTTAAAGTAGAACCAACTGCTCAGGATGTTCCATAGTAAATATTAATATCACCATATATGAAACTGTTTTCATACATGACATCCTTTACATATGGTTTTCTTTCAATAATGAAAGTGTCAAAATTGGTCTCTGAATGGTACCTGTAGTTAGAAAATCTAGCTGGGTTTATTCTGGGCTCTGCCATTTTACTAGCTGCACGATCTTCACTATAAAATAGGGAAATAATCTCTGCCCTCTCTTTGAAAATTAAATGAGATAGGGGCATCTGCCTTCAGCTCAGGTCATGATCCCAGGGTCCTAGGATCGAGCCCAGCATCGGGCTCCCTGCTCAGTGGGAAGCCTGCTTCTCCCTCTCCCACTCCCCCTGCTTGTGTTCCCTCTCTCGCTGTGTCTCTATCAAATAAATAAATAAAATATTTTTAAAAATTAAATGAGATAAATAATGTATGTAAAGGCACTCTAAAACTTTTAACATTTTACAAATGTAAGGTATTATTATAATTAACTTCCTCAACAGAATATACTCTTCAGATGGACGCTCTCCCAATGAGTTGCTTCCACCCTGGCTCACAATGGTTTGTGAACCATTTTTGATGCGTTATATATCTGGCTGAAGTCAGGGCAAGAAGATAACTGCTCCTTTAAACACCTAAGCTACCTCCAGTGCTACAACCAGACTGACAAATAACAGAATAACCACCATTAGGAAATGTTAAAATTGAGGCCTATATGTAAAACTAAAATATATTGAGGACCTTATTAGCAGAACATAAAACTTAGAATTAATACTTATGTTGTTATGGACTTAATGTATGTCACCAACTTGGATAACGGAAGAAGAAACCTAAAAGTTCACAATATCCCATCTCTTCACATGTATATGATGATTTACAATTTACTAAGCACTTTTTTTTTTTTTAAAGATTTTATTTATTTATTTGAGAGAGAGAATGAGAGGGGGGAGGGTCAGAGAGAGAGGCAGGCTCCCTGCTCAGGGAGGGTCAGAGAGAGAGGCAGACTCCCTGCCGAGCAGGGAGCCCGACGTGGGACTCGATCCTGGGACTCCAGGATCATGACCTGAGCCGAAGGCAGTCGCTTAACCAACTGAGCCACCCAGGCGCCCTACTAAGCACTTTCAAATCCATTAATCAATTCTCAAAACTAATCGAAAACTGGGTTGTAGGTATGGCAGATATTATTACTAACCCCATTTTATAGCTAAGGAACTAGATTTAAATGACTTGCCTAAAGTTGAACCCAGCAAATAGGAGATATTGATTAGGAGACTGCTGATTAAATTCAAGTCTATTTCACATTATGCCCCTTAGCACTTGCATATCAAGATCATATAGGTAAATGAAACCATCACCCTAAAAGCCAACTTGATAAACAGGTATGTCAATAAAATCTGGCAAATAACTTCCTCCATATTTCTTTAGGCACACTGCATTATTAGTCCTCAGATGTTTTGTCTATCAATACCAAAATTCATCTATTAGGATTCAATTAATGCTAGTCTCAATTTTATTATTAACTACAAATTTTTATCAAATGTACCTCTTACTGTTTTACTGTGTTTCTCTAATACAGGGACCCTTATCATCCTAAATTAAATTAGAAATTTTAAAGTGGATTTCTGAGGATGACAGGTATTCACTAGAATTTTAAGTCTGTCTAAACTTGATTTATGACCTAAGCCTGGCCAGACAGTTTGACAGCTGAACAAAATGAAAAATTAGGACTTGGTCTCACTTTTATCACCAAGAGTAACTTATATCACCTAACTGCTACTGAGAAATTCGCTATGAAAGGTGCAAGTATACCAAGAAACTCATGACTTCCACACCTCTGTCACTCTAACTCAAAAAAAGTGATTCACAGTTGACAGTCTTTCATTATTAAAAATCTCAAATAAGAAGAGTGAGACAAATAAGTTTAACCTCAAACAAGTTAGGTGATACCACAGATGACTCTAGAAGGAAGATTAGTGTACTGCAGCTGGTATAGCTTGTGTCACTCCTCAACCGCTAACACCGAAATTAAACTCCCATTCTAAAGTAATAAAATGGCATCCAACCAACAAACATGGAAAAAGTTCAGCTAATAGTATATAAAGTATAAGAAGGGCATATGGAGAAAGATGTAGCATGTCCTCTTCTTTCAAAATATTTTCTCTCACCCAGTTTTGTGCATTACACAAAAATTCCACTTTGGTGATTTTAAGTGGATCAAAAAGCCTAAGGAAGGCCATCTAAAATGCACACAAGGACCAAGTGACAGACATGTGACAAAATCATGCTGTTTAGATATTTTCTCTGCATCAACTTTGCCACTTAAAAAGCTTCTAATTTCAAAATTATAAACCAAAAACTGTAATGCTAAAAAAGGCAAAAAGTAAAGCTCTAACCTTGAGAGAGTAGAGTTAAGAAACTGACAGTACAAGAAAGGCGAAAAGCAGAGTGCTGCAGAATGGAAAAAATAGTCCAAACTAGAAAAAACACAGAAAGGAAAGCAATATTCAAAAAATGATTAGTCAAAGCTGCAAAAAAATGCAGTTCTAAAAAAATTAGATTATAAAGAGAAAAGAGACTATTTGAAAGATAAAACAAATGCAAATTTTTAATATTTAGGTTAAAAATTTTGGTTAATAGGTAAGACAATAATGATAAAATCCCATTTTAATGTATAATATTGGTATCTGATATAAATAGCCAAAGATGTCTATGCTCTGGTGAATGGACTTCAGACAATTCTATTAAAAACTCTGTACAGCAGATGCAACCTGGAGTGTCTACTAATGTCATTTGCTTCAGAAAGCTCTGTCATATCTGTAGTTTGCACTGGTGGGAGACTTAGTGGGTATAAAATGAAGGTGACAAGGGGAAAAAGTCTGCATAGGTAAAAAAAAGGATGAAACAACTGAGATACAGTTATAGCAGAGAGCACACATACAAATTTGTAACTTTTATCTTTCTGGGTGGCATCCCTTGTAGCCTTTTCCACAACTTAGGGAACCCATATCCTATGTCACAAGAAATTTCAAAAATTTCACAAAATGCTCTCCCCTCCCCCAAAACTCACAGAAGAGATAATCAAATACTTATTTTATTAAAAAATAAGGATAAGAACTCATATAAGTAATTTCCAAACCTGGTGGCTATAAATTTCCATTTAGTTGACTTATAAAAAAATCAATTTTGACTTTTATTAGGTTAAAATGGGATTTTTTTTAACCTATGTGACAAAATTACTGTAAAACCAAAAGAGTCTACTGACATTTTAAGGACAGCTCTCCTTACACCACACATTTGACAACTTCTATTACATCTAACTCTGAAGAATCACCACAGCAATAATTACTTTATAGGTCTTAACACATTTAAAAATGCAAGGTATGTTTTTGGGTTTTTTTTAAGATTTTATTTATTTGACAGAGAGATAGAGAGCACAAGCAGGCAGAGCGGCAGGCAGAGGGGGAGGGAGAAGCAGGCTCTCCACTGAGCACGGAGCCCGACACAGGGCTAGATCCCAGGACCCTGGGATCATGACCTGAGCCGAAGGCAGACGCTTAACCGACTGAGTCACCCAGGTGCCCCAAGGTATGTATTTTTTAAAGGCAAATAGCCTCTAGACAATATAAGTCCTTTTGAAGCTCTATTAAGGCCAAGATATTGTAAATGTACTATGCTAGGAAGGATGTCTGGAGGAGGAGAGAAAAATCAAGGCATAGCATGGCTAAAACAAGGTAGTTCTGAAAATTCCCACTGCTGGCCAGAAACCAGAAGTTGCTAAAACCTGCTTCTAGCTGTTCAGATATGAAATTCGGCCATATGCTCAGGAAAAGAAGGTCATCTGCATGGCAAAAACCACAAAGATTTCTTCTCAACATAATGTTTTTCTTCAGCTCAGGTCATGATCCCAGGGTCCTGGGATCAAGCCCCGCATCGGGCTCCCTACTCCGCGGGAAGCCTGCTTCTCCCTCTCCCACTCCCCCTGCTTGTGTTCCCTCTCTCACTGTGTCTCTGTCAAATAAATAAATAAAATCTTAAAAAAAAAAAAACTGACACCAAACAATCATAATCTCCTAGATTTTGTTTTCAAATTTGTATTGAGTGAATCATCAAATGAAACACAACAATTTAATTCCTATACATTTCATTTAAATTTTATACCTTATTCATAAAAATTCACAAATCCAAGAGGGGGGAAAAAGACACATTTTTCCAATTTTTAGATTGGAAAATATGGTTGCCATATATGTAATGAATGTTGGGGTAAATGAACTGCAGCCCAACGATGTCATACAAGGCGTTTGAACATATTTATAGACACAAACTGAACCACAAACAGTATACTGCTCTACTCCTAGCCAGATACATTTTCTCCACCGTTTCATTCAAATCAAGTCTGTCATCTAACACAGCACTTGTTTCTTTCTGTTAATACACTCAGGTTTTCTGTTAAGTTGTCTTACCTTTTGTAAATTGGCCCTGTCTGATGGTGGGACCATCTCAGGAGTAAGAATGTGAGGAGGATCAATGCCCTTTATTAACTTTTGATTGATTAAGTGAAAAGCCAAGGCAAACTGATCTTTTGAAAGCTTCCCACAGTCCTTTGTGTCACATAATGTCCTGTACAAATAAAGAAAACAGAATATAAATGCTACAATTGCTATTCTAAAAATCCAGGGAAAAAGTAATAGGACTAGGTAGCTTTTTAAAAATTATCAGTTGAATTAAAAAAGAAACTCATATTTCTGTGTGTTTGGCCTGTCCAAAACTTAAACTCAAATGTTAGAAAAGAGAGATCAGCTAAAATGGTTTTAAAAAAAGAGAGAGAGAAAGAGAATGTTCACCTTGGTGCTGAGCAGAGGTCTCTTATCTGGGTTTGCTTTGTGCTTCCTTACCAATTTCCAGAACCACTACAGAGTAAGAGTTGTGATGGGCCAAAGAATCCCAACGTTCTCAACATTAAAAGATGTTAAAAATGAGGGGCGCCTGGGTGGCTCAGTTGGTTAAGCGACTGCCTTCGGCTCAGGTCATGATCCTGGAGTCCCGGGATCGAGTCCCACATCGGGCTCCCTACTCAGCAGGGAGTCTGCTTCTCCCTCTGACCCTCCTCCCTCTCATGCTCTCTGTCTCTCTTTCTCTCTCTCGCAAATAAAAAAAAAAAAATTAAAAAAAAAAAAGATGTTAAAAATGAAACCTAAGTTTCAACAAATTTGGTTCATTAGTGGCATTAGAATGATTCTAAAACAAGCAAAAATTTCCACGTTGGCTTGCTTCCTACAACTCTAGGGAGTAGGCGGATATAAAGATCACCAAGTCAAAGCAGAAACAACAGCTGCAAATGGAGATCACATGTGAAGAGAAGGCAGCAATGTGGAAAGCTTTACAAAATCACTTGAAGAGAAACAGCAAATGTTTTATCCTGTTTTCTTTTCTATCCTTCCTCCCTTCCCCTCTCTCTCTCTCTCTCTCTCTCTAAAGCTCAGCTTTCTGAAGTCCTGATCTGTTTCATTCATTGAAACCCAATGTGGCCTGATGAACAGACTATGGGTAAGTTGTCAAAGAAACCCTGAATTCCAACTTCTCTACTTATTTCTTCTTGTGACCTTGAACAAATTTTTTTAACCTCTTCAAGCCTTAGTTTCTTCATCTATAAAGTGGAGATAACACACATTCTGCAAGGTTACAGTGAGAATTAAAGGTAAAGTACATAAAGTCTGGGCATATTGCCAAGCCCATGACAACTGCCATTTATTGAGCACACTGTCTGGCCTAGGCTCTTGAAAGTGGCAATTATTATTAGTTACACATATTTAATCTTTCCCAGTCTTGAGTTCTTGTTCCTCTTAAGGCAGACCTACTGTCCTCATTTGTTCTTTTCTAAGTATCTCTGCAGCTATGTGGTTCCACATCTGATGTTTGCTGCCTCATGAAAACCTCAACATAACCTCTGGTATAGTCAGGTGGATTGACAACAGGCACACTATAATTTTCATATGCATGGTCTCATTTAACATGGTATGCACTAGAGACACTCAAGTTTGTCTTTTTTAAGGACCAAGTGTATACTCTCTATGTAAAGATATAACAGAATACATATGACCTACAGAATTATAAGAGCACACCTTGAAGATACTGTTTTGTATATTGTTTAAATTTCAGATTTTTTGAATCTCCCTTAAAAATTTAAGTTTAATTGATATAAACAAATGCTGCATTTTAACATTTTAATAATCATTAACTGACATCGTCAATCTTATAAAACAGGTAATCCATTCTCAAGCTTTTATCCATTATCCAGAAGAAATTCTCATATTTAAATTTTCTCTACAAAAAATTCTGAAACAAAACTGTCCAATTTACAAATGCCTAAAAATAAGAATGCACAAAACTAGAGTTATACAAAACCATATTTGTTTTCTAAATCAATTTAAATAAAATCTTACCAAATATGGGCTAGTAAGGTAGAAGGTAAACCTGTCTTCAGGAAGATTTCACGGACTTCCAATCCAGACACAAAGCCATCCATATCTTTATCAGTTTTCAAGAAGATCTCATCATATTTAGCCTTTTCTGCAGGGGATACAACCCACTACAGGAAAGAAATAAAAATAAAAATAAGTAAATAGGTATATATAGAGAGAGAGAGAAAGAGAATTTCTGTCAGAATGAAACAGACTTTGAAATGTCATTCTTGCAATCCATGATAGTATCTGTCAAAATTCTGAGCAATTCCACCCCACTAACTGTACCATTCCATCACACCCTAATCGAAATGCTGTGGTGAAGAGAAAATTACAGATGAAAAATATAGGTTAGTTGGGACTATACTTATAGATGCCCATTTCACTTTTTTCCTTTTAAGTAATGAGTAAATTCAAGCATAGTTAACTCTTGACTTATGAATGACCACATTAATATGGGTAACTGTGAGAGTCTGTATAAACAAAATATTCAGATAATTCTCAATCCCCATTTTTTATAGTTTCATTCAGCATTCTTAGCTGTAGCTGAATTAGCTGATTTGCATATCCTGCCATTATTTGCCTTTACTCAGCCTGACAAGCAGCAGGCTGGAGGAAAAAAGGCTCTCGACAACCCAAAATTGGATAATTTGATCCCTAAGAATCAAGAGTTAACTGGGGATTAAAAAAACAGAAATATCTATTAACTATGCCCGGGCAAGCATGCCAGATTAGCATGGAGTATCTTCTGTCTCCAACTCTAATTCCAGGTAGATCAAGGCAAAGCCAATAAAACATCCATATGACCTAAGTAAGGCCAAATGCAGGAGAAGGATTATATGTCTTCTCCGGGACATGACATTATGCAGGTTCAACCAGAGGGTGCTCTAAATCTTTGATCCCTTTGATTGCTCCTTCTGTCTTCATCAAGCAATCAACTATTAAATGCCATGCACTTAAAAAAAAGTCCTTTAACACTGATAGATCTATACCTGTCTTAACGGTGCTTTGGTAGGTAAAATGCCTACAGGTGGTAAGGAGTGGTAAGGTTCCTCGGCTGATGCTGACGAGGGGATCAACCACACAGAGCCTGATATACTGACCGTTTTTCTCTTAGAAGGTGGCACCAAGGCGGGAGGCAAGGACATTGGCACAGGTTCTTTCTCCAATGCGCAGTATACCAAAAACATGGCCTTCAAGAGAAATGAATCAGGGTCATATATATTAAAATCATTTAACAACACCGACCCACTGAACTGATTATTGTTCACACAAAGCAGCTTTAAGCTGTCTCAAATTCTTTTTTTTTTTTTTAAGAAATTAGGCTGGGAAAGAAAGGAGGAGGAAAAGAGAGAGAGAGATGAAAGGAAGAAAGGAGAAAAGGAAATAAATCAAAGCTAAGCAACTTTTAGGAATATATCCGAAGTAGCAAAAACTCAGACACACACCCTTCAATTAGAGATCTTGCAATGTCAAAAGCAAACAATCTGGGAAAAAGATATTTGCAAAGAAAGAGCTAATCTCCCTAAAAAGAGTCCCTAGAAATTAACAGAAGAAAAAAACAAAATCCAATAGGAAAATGGGTAAAGAGTAAAAACAGGTATTTTACAGAAAAGTAAATACTACAAATGGTCTATAATATACAAAAATATGCTCACTTTCACAAGAAAACTTCAAATTAAAACTGTATTAAAATACCATTTTCCACTTAACTGGCAAAAATCCAAAGTTTCATAAAGCACATTCTTAACTACACTAGGCAAACAGGCACCCTCAGGCATTGCTAGTGGGAGCTCAAACTGGTACCAAGCCTATGAAGGAGAAATTGGCAACAACTACCAAATTTCTCCTTTGGCTCAGCAATCCCCCATCTGGGAATCTATCCTCAGACTTACCTGCCTCCATAAAAAAAACACTGTGTGAGAAAGATTGTTAATCACAGAATTCTTTGTAGCAGCACCCAAGTGCTCAACCACAAAAGACTGGTTTTAAACAATTATGATACAGCTATACAATACTATGAAACAAAAGCAAAAACAAAAACCAACGAACAAAAGCCATTGAAAACATTCTCTATCTTAACTGCAGTACCTTCACAAATATATACAATTATCAAAACTCATCAAATTATATACTTAAATTGAATGCAATTCACTGTATGTAAAGTAGTTCTTCAATAAAGCTGACCTGGGCGGGGGGGTTAGTAATCATAGAGCTCTCTATGTGAAGATATCCAAGTACAGTGTTAATGTGTATAACGGTGTGTATAGTGTTTTATCTTTTGCAGTAAGGGAGTAATATTTATTCATATGTGTTTATATTTGCATTTTAGAAGTCTAGAAGAATGAACAAGAAACTAAGAAAAGTGGTTGATTACAGAGTGGGTATAAATGAAGCACTGAGGGCAAGGATGGAACCGAGTTTTTTTCCACTGAATACCTTCTTATATTGTACTGCTTTCTGAACCATGAGAATGTATTACCTATTTAAAATTATTTTTAATTATTAAATAAAGCATTTGCACAAAGTGGAACAACCTACATATAGAATGTTCCAGGATATTCCCTCATTTTAAAGAATTCAAGACACCTTCAAGACTTTCAAAAGATAGTTTCCATGACAACCTTCAAGTATATGAAATTGCTCAAAGCAACCTGGAACTTCCGGGGCGCCTGGGTGGCTCAGGTCATAATCCCAGGGTCCTGGGATCGAGCCCCGCGTCGGGCTCTCTGCTCAGCGGGAAGCCTGCTTCTCCCTCTACCACTCCCCCTGCTTGTGTTCCCTCTCTCGCTGTCTCTGTCTCTCTGTCAAATAAATAAATAAAATCGTTAAAAAAAAAAAAAAAGCAACCTGGAACCTCCAAAAAGATTCCAACAGCAACTGGGAGGAAGCTTAAGTACTTAATTATTTTTCTTCCACTGAAAATAACATTTTTCGGTGGCGCCTGGGTGGCTCAGTCGTTAAGCATCTGCCTTCGGCTCAGGTCATGATCCCAGAGTCCTGGGATCGAGCCCCGCATCGGGCTCCCTGATCCGCGGGAAGCCTGCTTCTCCCTCTCCTACCCCCTGCTTGTGTTCCCTCTCTCGCTGTGTCTCTCTCTGTCAAATAAATCAACAAAATCTTTTATTTAAAATAAAATAAAATAACATTTTTCCCCCCAAAAAAGTTTGCTTACAATTCTAAGTTAAGTTTTATGGGGCTTTCAAATCAGTATTTATTGAGCATCTAATACAACAACACTGATCCCTGATTTGTGTGATTACAAATATTTTATGTATGAAGAAACTGAAGCTCAGAGATGCTAAGTAACTTGCCTGATACCTTTTAAGATAGTATAGGGTTCAAACAAAGATCCGACTACAAAGCTCGTTTTTCTCAGATTTGATAGCTTCATTAGGAGCACACATATAATTTTACAATACCATGTTCTCCTCCACAAAGGATAAAACTAAACTTACACCCAATGGGACCCAAATTGTAGCAGGTATCAGAATTACCGGGACAACTTTATAAAGCACAAATTTCTGGGCTCCACTCCCAGAATTCTAGAATCATTAGGTCTGGGTTGGGCCTGGTATTTTAAATTTCTAAGAAGTCTCCAAGGATGCTGATGCTCTTTGTCCTGGGACCATATTTAACCATTTGGCCCAAACCAAGAATTCTCTTCTTCCCATTCACTAGTCAACTTGACGAATTCAATTTAGTTTTAGAAACACACAAACTTTATTATCTTCAAAAGCTTGAAACTCCAGAGTGAAAACAATCTGGCTAGCACATACTTTCAACCAAATTCGTGATATAGGCAATATTATTAAATTGGCACTGAGCTAAAAGAAGTGACTAACATGCACATTAAAGGTCAGCATTCCTCTTGATGCAGATGGGAGTCACTTCCTGGAAAAGGAGACACTAGAAGCAAAAAAGCTATGTCAGCTATCTGCTGCCAATAGGCAACACAGTTTTTGAAAGTTAAAAAAAAAAAAAGTATCATTAATTTCATGTTGTGTTGAAAATAGTTTCCCTGACAAAACTGAAGCCAAAAAATTTTCTACCAAATAAAACAAAAAAGTGAACAGTATACTGCTGGGTTGTGATTTTTTTTTTTTTATTATATTGTACTTCATCCTAATCAAAGCCTGCCATTGAAACAAATATAGCAACTAAATCAAATGATGCACCATGTTCATCGAAAGAAAAAAAGAAAAAAAATCTGGCAAAATTAAGCCTAAGCTTTCTCAGTGATAGCAGGGAAAGGGGATTTAGTTTTACTGTTGCAGTCAATTACCAGTAGCTTCTCACTTTGTTTTCTTTTTATTCTCTGTCCTTTTAGGGAGCATTTCTCAAATTTTAGTGGCCATCAGAATCTCTGAGAGGGCTTCTCTGACCCTACCCCAGACATTCTGATTTAGTTGGGCTGGGCTAAGGCCTAAGACTCTGCATTTCTAATAAATTCTCTGGTAATGTTGATGTTGCTGATGGGAGACCATACTTTGAGAACCACTATTTTAGGAGTTTCCTTTAGAGTTTTATTTGCTCATTCATCTACTCAATCACTTGAACTGCCAGTTTTTATTTCTTAAAATAGCATTCTGGGATGAAAATAATGGGCATTTCTTATGTATGCCAAGTAATACAAGTTTTCTTCATCAATTTAATTCAACAAAATATTTACTGAGAAATCTCTAGCCACCAGGCACTGTGCTAGGCACTAGAAACAGAAAACTAAAAAGATATTTTATGTTTACTACCTGATAGAACCAGCAAATACGTAACAAGTTAATTTCAGTACAATATGAACATGTAATACAAATACAGTTAATAAATCTCAAAGTGCCAAAAGCTCTTCACATGAGGACCCAACAAATGCTACTAAAATTTAGACTTAACAAAAAAAAAAATTTAGACTTAACAGAAAAACTTAAGGCCTAGTAAGAATGTAAAAACCAGTACAAAGATATGAAGACAGAATACAAAGTAAAAAGGGCAAGAGTCTGCCTCTCCAGAGAATAGAATAGGAAAAGAGGAAAATAATAACTTTATAGTGAAGAAATCTGGCAAACACTATCTTTACCAAGTGACAAAGATTAACATCACCAGTAATGGCATGTGGACACTATGTATCCCCTGATAAGTGTGATGAGAAAGGCATTTCACACCTGTGGTATTCTTTCCAAAAACCCATACCTCTAATCTATCCATGAGAAAAACATCAGACAAACCTAGATTGGCAGACCTTCTATAGGATACCTAGCTAGTGCTCCTTGATAACGCCAAAGTCATAGAAGCAAAACAGAAAAACTACCATATACTAAAGGAGACACCAGGGAAATATAAATCAAAACCACTATGAGATAATACCTTACACATGTCAGACTAGCCAGAATCAGAAAGACAAGAAATAACAAGTGTCAGCAAGGATGTGGAGAAAGAGGAATCCTGCTGTACTGTTGGTGGGAATGTAAACTGCTGCAGCCACTGTGGAAAAAAGTATGGAGGTTCCTCAAAAAATTAAAAATAGAAATATTATATGACCCAGTAATTCCACTACTGGGTATTTACCCAAAGAAAACAAAAACTCTAATTCAAAAAGATGCATGCACCTCCATGTTTATTGCAGCATTATTTGCAATAGCAAAGCACCCCAAGTGTCCACTGATAGATGAATGGATAAAGAGATGTGGTACACACACACGGGAATATTACTCAGCCATAAAAAAAGAATGAGATCTTGCCATTTGCAATAATATGGATAGTCCTGGGTGGCTCAGTTGGTTAAGCGACTGTCTTCGGCTCAGGTCATGACCCTGGAGTCCCAGGATCGAGTCCTGCATCAGGCTCTCTGCTCAGTGAGAAGCCTGCTTCTCTCTCTGACCCCACCCCCTCTTGTGCACTCTCTCTCTCAAATAAATAAATAAAATCTTTGGGGCGCCTGGGTGGCTCAGTCGTTAAGCGTCTGCCTTCGGCTCAGGTCATGATCCCGGGGTCCTGGGATCGAACCCCGCATCGGGCTCCCTGCTCGACGGGAAGCCTGCTTCTCCCTCTCCTACTCCCCCTGCTTCTGTTCCCTCTCTCGCTGTGTCTCTCTCTGTCAAATAAATAAATAAAATCTTTTAAAAAATAAATAAATAAATAAATAAATAAATAAATAAAATCTTTAAAAAAATAAAATAATATGGATAGCCCCAGAGAATACAATGCTAAGTGAAATAAGTCAGACAAAGACAAATACCATGATTTCACTCGCATGTGGAATCTAAGAAATATATGAACAAACAAACAAAGAGAAAACAAACAAGAAAATAGACTCTTAAATACAGAGAACAAACCGGTAGTTGCGGGGGGGGGGGGGGGTGAAATAGATAAAAGAGATTAAAAAGTACAAACTTCCAGTTATAAATAAGTCACAGAGATGAAAAGCAGAGCATAGGGAATATAATCAATAAGACTGTAATAACATTGGTAACAGACAGTAACTATACTTATTATGGTTATTGTGGTTACTGAGCAATGTATAGAATTGTTGAATCATTATGTTGTACACCTGAAACTAATACAACACTGTGTGTTAATTATATTATTTCAATTAAAAAAAGGTTACAAATTCTGAAAAGTAAAAAAAAAAATACTATGGACTATGTTGCCCCATTCATGAAATAAAAAGAAGGAAAAAGATTTATCAGGCAAAGTCTACCAAAACAATGCTAGTGAGACTACTGATATTGACAAAACCACAAGGAAAATCCTAGAACCGAAAGGACTAAATTAACCAAGTAAAATCTAGAATTTTAGTTACCAAAAAATGTTCTAAAATCTTCTGGGGTTAGGAGGTGAAGAAGAAAGAAGTGAAAATAATCTAAAGGACTTGTTATACTGGAGTGAAGGTTAACTTACTTTCAGCTACTGGAGAAAGTATGATTAAGTACAGGGATAGGTGTTATTAATCATTAATGGCATAGACATTATAACAGAATTTCCACTTTAATAAGAAGGGAAAATTCAATGAATCCCTACTTGATAACCAGGAACAATAGGAACAGGAAAAAAAGAGAAAATAATAATGTTAAATAAATAAGGTAGGGGGAATAAAATCAATATCTGCATCATTATCTTAAAAGACAAAAACTGTCAAATTAGGTAAAAAACTGAAACACAGCAACATGCTGTTTTCAAGAGATACATTTTAAATATAAGAAATATCAGGTGATCCAGATAAAAAGAGAACAGAGGCAGTAGAAATATCACATGAAGAGTGGCTGGGTGGCTCAGCTGGTTAAACATCCGACTCTTGATTTTGGCCTAGGTCATGATCTCAGGGTGGTGGGATCGAGCCCTGAGCCCCCAGTCGGGTTCCATGCTCAGCAGGGAGTCTGCTTGAGATTCTCTTTCTCCTTTCCCTCCCTTCCCACCCCTCCCCCACAACTCGTGCACACTTTCTCTTTCTCAAATAAATAAATCTTAAAAAAAAAAAAAATATCACATGAGCTGGAATCCAAAACTAAAGGCATGATAAAGTTGGTAAGCATTTCTGAGGAATGCACATAGAAAGAAATCAAATGTGCAAAATGTTAAAATTAGTAAATCTAGAAGGCACATGGATGTTCACTATTTTTTTTTAAGTAGTAACTTCCTATAAATGCGTCATTCATTCTTAAATTATTCTTTCAATAAAGGCTTACTTTTATTTTAAAAAAGAGTAGGTTACCTAGTAAAAGGCTTCAGGGCATATAAGATAAACTGTGTTTAATCACTTACCTTAGCACATACTACCATTAATCAAATGAGGATAATACTATTCTCCATCTATCTTAACTATGCTTATACAAACGCTTCTTTGAAATTTTTAATTGTTGTCTTCATAAGAAAAAAAATCCCTCTACACATCTTACCAATGCAAAGATTTTTTGCCAATATTCTTAACACAAAAGCTATTTATAAAAAGTTAATATATAGAGTTTGACAGTCTTTCAAAGTACATCAGCCAAATCTCAATATACCACTTTCTTTCCCAAAAACACCAAACATTGAATCAACCTTTAATATATAGCTGGGAAAACTTTTGTCACCACTTGAGTGGGTATCCCCTGCCACTTCCCAATTATCACCCAAGTTAAAATAAAAATACTAGGGACTAACGACCATCAACTCAAGTCACACTTTAAGTTTCCATTTCTCAATTTTTTTTCAAATGTAATAATACTTATTCTTCCTATTTTAGTTGACTCTTGGGAGATAAACAGAATAAAATTTATGAAAGGGCAAAAAAGGAAAAATAAGGCAAATGAGAAACAAAAACATAATCAATAAAATTGATATGATGAGTTTTTAGAGGTGTAATATCTTCCGAGCAGAAATGCTGACACATCCAGGGAACATATGTAAAAACGGGTCATGAACTTGGCAAAGAAGAAAACCTCAAGAAATTTTTTTTTAAAATATTTTATTTATTTATTTGACACAGAGAGAGAGAGAGCACAAGCAGGGGAAGTGGCAGGCAGAGGGAGAAGCAGGCTTCCCGCTGAGCAGGGAGCCCGATGCGGGGCTCGATCCCAGGACCCTGGGATCATGACCTGAGCCGAAGGCAGTCGCTTAACCGACTCAGCCACCCAAGAAATTTTTTTTTTTTTTTTAAGATTTTATTTATTTATTTGACAGAGAGCTAGAGAGAGAGAACAAGTAGGCAGAGAGGCAGGCAGAGGGAGAGGGAGAAACAGGCTCCCTGCTAAGCAGGGAGCCTGATGCGGGGCTTGATCCCAGGACCCTGGGATCACAACCTGAGCCGAAGGCAGCCGCTTAACCAACTGAGCCACCCAGGTGCCCCCCAAGAAATTTTTTAAATAGAGATTTTAAAGACCACATTCTCGAGGTGTAATCTAATCAAGCTAAAAGTATATACATATGTAACTAAAAACCAACCAAACTTAACTACTTTAAAATTAGGAAATATATTCCTAAACAGATAGTAAAAAAACCCGAAAATTATCTAAAAAGTAGCAAAAAGGAGAATACTTTATATCAGTATCTATGGAATCCAGCTAAGCCTGTACTCAAGAGAAAATATATACCTTAAATGTTTTCAATATTAAAGATGATAAAAAATAAAGGGACTTAGTACTCATTTTCCGAAGTTTTTTTTTTTTTAAAGGCAAACCAAAAGAAACTAGGAAGAAAGAACTAAAGTAAAAGCTGAGAAGAATAAAAAAGTCAAAACATAATAGAAAGGATGATTACATCCAAAAGATGGCTCTTTTAAAAGATTTAAAACTAGACAAAATTCAATTAAACAAAAGATCTCTCGAGAGGGGGCAAAAATACACAAGATTTGGAATGAGAAAGTAGCACAACCACAACCCCAGAAGAGATTAAAAGAATAATGCCAATCTGTCATGAGTTCAAAAAGTCAAAGAAATAGGTAATTTCTTAGCAAAATAAAGACAGAAAATCTGAACAGACGAATTTCCAAGTAAGAGATTAAAAGGGGGATTAGAGATTTACTATTCATGAGCTCACAACAGAGTTGTATCTAGCCTTTAAGGAAGAGAGGACCACAACTCTATTTGGAATTAACTTCCAATTTCCAGAGATGACATGCCTTCAGATAAGATGTCAAAACTTTCTCTGACTCTATAAATGAAGTGCAACTACAGTGTTATCCATGTTTTCTTTTAATAAAACAAATGTGAAAATCTGGGGGCATATATGAAGTAAAATTATTCCATAGCAGAAGGAGGTACTGAGATGTGGTGCCTGGTTAAGATGGAATACAAAGGCTCAATACCACTCAGCATCTTTACAGTATGTTATCCAAAGCAGATAATCCTATGTACCTTAAAGTCAAATAAAATGAAGATGGTAAGAACATACATTTTCTATTATCCATTTGTTTAAAAATATTTATTGACTACCTGTACACTTTAGATAAAAATCCACGTACCAACAATCTTAAGGAAATATAGTTTTCCTCTGAGGATAAACAGGGAAATTCTCACTTGAAAAACCATTAAGATGTTTAAGATTTTAAGAGCATTAGGTTACTTACAACTGCAAACTCATCTCTGTCAAGCATTCCATCATGATCAATGTCACTCAACTCCCAAACCTTAAAAAGAAAAGAACAGACAAAAATTAATGTTCTTTCATTTCATGTGCTACCTGTAAACACCAAATACATAAACGGGGGCGGGGGGGAGGGGAAGAGGGACGCGCGCGAAAGTTTCATCTAAACATTAAAATATCTATTTCTCAGAGAAATTTCATTTATGCTGAACAGTTTATTATATCACTATTATATTCTGTATTAACATTATTATAAAAAGTAATAATTCTTAATACAAGTATTTTTTAAATAAAAATTCCTTACAAAATTTTAAAGAAAATATTTTGTTTCTCTCGAGAAAACAATTATGTTCACAGCACTTTAAACAGCTACAATGCTTTTTCACAAACATCATCTCAGTTAATTCATGCAACAACTCCATGTGGTACTATCAACCTGCTTTTAGACATGAGGTGACGGGACTTAGTTAGGATCATGCGACCATTATTAAGTTATAGAATCAGTATTCAACATGAAGATTTCCAACTAAGTCCATTACTATTTTCCATACAGAATCTCTGATCAACTAAAAGATAAATCCAGTGAATACTGTGTTATTAATTATGAACCAACTAATGTCCAGGGCTTACAAGAGAAAAATAAATCTAAAAGAACCTAGTAGATTTGGTTTAAATATAGAGTAGATTCCATACCTTTAGACCAGCTATAAAACTATGTTAAATTCTTGAAAAGAAGATATTTAAGTCATTCAACAACAAAATTTTACTTGGGGCAGGAAGAGAAAGTATATTGGTAAGAGATGAGAATGGAGATAAGCAAGTGTCTGGTCATTAAGTGCCTTGAAGGAATGTGGACTTTATCCTAATGTAACAGGAAGCTACTAAGAGGATTAGTTTTTAAGTCAAAAAATAACAGGATTATATTTATAGCTTAGAAATCTCATACTGACCACATAGTAGAGAAATGATTAATGAGAAACAATACTGGAAAATGGCTTTTAAATTAGTATTTATCGAGTACTACTGATCCAGTAGTACTTCTGGTGGTGTGGTGGTAAGTCATTATCACCATCAGCATCACAGCAGCTAGCATCAAAGAATACATACGAAGCACTGGGCTAAATACACACATTATCACATTTAATCCTTACAACCCTATAAACTGGGAATCATGCTCATTTTAAAGATTAAAAAACTAACACGGTTTTCTGATGATTCACCCAAGGTCACACATCTAAGAAATGGTGCAGACAGGATTTGACCCTATGTATTATGACTAAGCAAGGGATTAAAGAAATGGCTGGAGGTTTAATGAGAATAGATGAGGTTTGTATTAAGAGGCCTAGAGAGAAATCACTATGGAAACAGCCCACGAGTAGGGAAAGCCCAGCTAAAGTTGGTGATCATGAAATTATGATGGTATCAATCTTATTAGACTCTCAGTAGTCCATATGCAACCACAGAGAAGACACATAATTAGCTTAACACAAAGCTGGATTTTCACCAGCTCAGGGGAAAGTTAGAAAACATGGCAAAGGGAGCTAAAGATACCAACATGAAACTGTGGACCGAGTTGGGTGAGGAAAAAAAATAAATTTGAAAAATGGAGAAAGTGAAGGACTCTGAGACTTAAAGTCTTGTGAAGTCAAAGAACTGGTCTTCCAAGTAGTTATGAAAGAGATCTAGAAAGGTGTGAAGTTCTATTTAGAGAGTAGAACTAGTTATTTCAGAGATGAAACAATTCCTTATGGCAAGGCCCCATGATACAGCTATTAAGTAGGAAGCAGATACAAAATAAAGACGGTCTCCAGAAATTAAATCAAGGAACTGGGAAGTCAGAGCATACAGCACAAAGAAAAAAGGACCTACTCAAAGGGCTTACATATATAACTAATTTCAAGCACTCATATCTTAGAGGGAATATCAAATAAAATTGGCAATAATTTTACATATTAAATCAGAACACAAAAAATTCTATAATAATATAATTTCAAAATAAGATCTAAATATTTTTTTTAACAATGAGCTATAAGTGCTCCTGGTAGATACAAAAGTAAGATACATAAAAATTACATTTAGAATTTAATATCTTACTCTTCCAAGGATATCCACAGGTAACTTAGAGTTGAGCAACACTGGTTTCACTTTATCACCAGAGAGAAATCCATTTACTGGGCTTAAACTATCAAAAATTGCATCATATTTGGCCTTATCTTCAGACTATAATGTAAAAAAGATCACAAGTTAATACTGGTGATAAGCATTTAACTGCAGTTATAAAAATCAAATCCTCAAAGAACAGGCAACATATTCTTAAAAATTATTTAAAAATACTTTTTGCTTTCATCAAAAAATATTATTATAAATAACAATTTAAAAGTTACTCAAGAGTCCAGTATCCCTTCCATTCCTTTTGTAGCTGGAACACTATGTTTGCTTTTCTGTTAGCTTAATCAAAATATTTTAGTGATAGGAAGGGCTTTGAGAGGAGCATCTAGTCCAACCCTCACTTAAATCCATAGCAAGGAAATAACTTTTGAGAGAACACACAGCTAGTTAGTGACATTCTATGACTTTCTCAACATGGTATTAGTCACACTTCAAACTCAGATTTTAAAAAGAAAATAACCACCATAGGAATAAATATCAAGTTTCCCCCATTTTTCCCAAAGCAAGATTTCCTTTTCTTATTGATAACAGGCATTCCCTAGAATCCTGGGAAGTTCTCTGTATAACATAAAAAACTACTGTTTGTGGAGCACCTGGGTAGCTCCACCGGTTGAGAGTCAGACTCTTGATTTCTGCTCAGGTCATCATCTCAGGGTTATGAGATCGAGCCCCATGTTGAGCCCCAAGTTGGACTTCGCACTCACAGCGGAGTCTGCTTGAGATGCTCTCATTCTGCCCCTCCCCCCTCTTGCATGTGTGCTCTCTCTCTAAAATAAATAAATAAATCTTTAAAAAAAAAAAAAAACCCTATCATTTGTGATTTGCCCAAAGCCAGATCCCTATACTTTTTAGAATTAGTTAAAAATACACAAGCATAGACCTACAAACCAAATGACTTTCTGACAAAACTATTCATATTTATTAAAGGTCATCTGATCTGCTATATTCTAGTATTATTTAAAAATTACAATTTAAAAAATCTGGTAAGATAGCTATAACTAGTGTGATGTCTCCAAATAGATAAAATGATCCACTTCAGAAAAAGATTTAATACAAAATTGTTAGTTTTAGAGCCATAAGGAGAATTATCCGGTTAACCATAATTTTTGAACAGGAAATAATACCAGTGGGGTAAACTACTTATTTATAAAATAGTATTATGATATCACCATTTTTAGTTTATACTGTAACAGAAATGAGATTAAGCCATATTGTCACAAAATGATTGACAGAACAGTAACATCTCTCAAAAGATTTCTAGTACTAGTATTTCTCCTACAGTAAAAATGAAAATCTCATGCAGATTACAATAGATTTTGGAAATAGGGGAACAGGATTATGTGGGTAGGAAGCAAAGCAGTGGTAAGGAAAAAGCAGTTACAAAGTTTACTTACTTTTACAGCCCATGGGAGCTCAGCTACAGAAGTTCCACTGATTAGCAAAGGACTACTGGTATCATGCTAGAAAGGAAATAGAGCACATGAAGAGTTGAAAACCTCACATCAATAAACAACAAAGAAAAAGTGGTCCTTGGATTTAAATACATTCATACAAAATTTGGAACTCAAAGCACACAGGACACTATTTTAACATTGACTCTATTAGACTTTCATCTAAATACAAATGAAACAAAAACAAAGTTATCTGAGTTAGCTGCATAAATGATATTAGAGCACTAACTGAAACATTTAAGTGTTATAGAAGAAATCTTATTACAACTGATATCAAGATAAAGATATCTCAATGTAACAAAAATATTTGTGGCCCTGTTAACTGATGACTTTTTCCCAACACTATTTAAGGAAAGCAAACTGGGACAAGAACCCAACTTAAGATTTCTTAAGTTACAAGTACATGAACCTATTAACAGCATGCCCAAGTTGTTATATTTATCTGCTTGTAGAGACAGATGGATATATTGAAACATTTTTATAATAATATCGTTAGGCAACAAATCCCTAAATTAACCCTCTGATTCCATGCCTAAACCTACAAATGCAGAAATTCTCAAAACTGAAGTTGAATTCATAATATTCAGACCAAATACTTTTAAAATACTGAATTTAAAAACAACTAGGAGTCATAGCGCCTGGGTGGTTCAGTCTGTTAAGTGTCTGCCTTCGGCTTAGGTCATGATCTCAGGGTCCTGGGATCGAGCCCTGTGTCAGGCTTCCTGCTCAGAATATGCTTCTCCCTCTCCCCCTAACCCTAACCGCCCCCCACTCATGCTCTCTCTAATAAATAAATAAAATCTAAAACAAACAAACCAAAATAAAGTAAGAGCCATGAAACTTCTGAAAAGGGGGATAGGGTAGGGAGGAATAGCCCTATCAGATGTAAAAACAAATTACCAAATATGATAATTAAAACAATATGAGATGAGCATATGGATAAACAGACCAAAAAGAACAGAAAAATCCAAAAAGAAACCAAAATACATGACTGAGGTGGCATTTCAAATCAGTAAGGAAAAAACTGGTTATTTAATAAACTGTATTAGGTCTAAAGTAGCCATCTTGAAAAAAACATAAATTTGAATCCATACTCATACTTGATATCAAGACTAACATAAATGTGAAAAAAGAAACCAAAAAAAAATTAAATCCTTTTAACTCATTTACATAAAGAACAATGACCTCCTTATGGGAAAAAAACATCAAAATGTCAAAAGACAAATGACAAACTGGAGAAAAAAAAATATGTGTGTTGTGTGTGTGTGTGTGTGTGTGTGTATGAGTGTAGCCTCTAGAATTCAATTTAAAAAAAAAGACCAATAATCTAAAAAAAATGGGCAAAAGCTTTAAACAGACATTTCACATAAAGGTAATGTAAATGGCCCATAAGCATGAGAAAAACTACTCAAACTCACTCTATAAAACCAAATGGGCAAATTAAAACTACACTTAACATTCCATTTGTCACCTCTCAAATTGACAAGGATCAAAAAGTTTAACAACAGTATGTTAGCAAAAGTGCACTCAGCCAATTGATGGCGGGATTGTGAATGAGTACAACCATTATGGAAGACAAGTTTACATTATATATGAAAATTGCACAAATGAGCAAACTTCTGAAACAGCAATTCCACTTCTGAGAATATGCACATATAAATATATTTCTGCACATACAAAATGACATATACCCAAGTTCATTTTTCATTGCAGCATTTTTTTTAATAATAAAAGATTAGAAACAAGCTAAAAACCTATCAACAGGAAGTTAAACAAATTATGGTAAAGGGGAGGTGTGGGGGGATAGGTTAAACAGGTAATGGGGATTAAGGAGGACACTTGCTGTGATGAGCACTGGGTGTTGTATGGAAGTGTTGAATCACTATATTGTACACCTGAAACTAGTGTTACACTGTATGTTAATTAACTGAATTTAAATAAAAACTTTAAAAATTTTATGTAAATAGAAGCAAGGAAATACTATACAGCTATAAAAAAGAATAAAGATGCTTTTATGTAAAGATCTCTAAAACATTATTTGAAAAGGTATAGAATTGTGTTTATTAATTGTATACTACTATCAATGTAAAATGAGGAAGTGGGTATTTATATTTCTTTATATACACGTATAATAAGTCTAGAAGGATATATAAGAAACTAATAACAGCAGTAGCCATTAAGAAAGAAAATCAGGTAGCTGGCTGATAGGGGTTAGAGGAATTTTTTAATATGGCAATTTTAATTTTTAAATCATGTAGTATCATTTTTTAAATTAATACAATTTAAATTTAAGATCATTTCTTACAAATCTTGGTGGAGGGACGGCCAGGTTTAAGCTACTCAGTGAAACCTCCAATCCATTCTGGGCACATGCCACAAGACGCAAAGCAACAAAGAATTCCTGAGAAAGAGAAGCATGAAATTAAGTGCATTATCTATCCATCCATCCATCCATCCATCCATCCACACACTTGCAATCTGAAAATATAAAACAATTCATAATTATTCCAAGATCTTTATGTAGCAACAAATATAACAGCACATTTGCCTGAAAACACTTGCTTTAAAATTAAGAAGACATCTATGTACAAAGATGTTCCTAACATTATAAATAGCAAAATGTATTAATGGGAAAATACTTAAATAAACTGTGATACATACAGATAGTGGAAATTATACAAAATTAATACATGCTTCAAAAATATTTAATGATGTTAAAAATTGTTCTTATCATTTAATTGAGGAAAAAGAGTCTGGAAAATGCCTAGAAGAAAATAACAACTGAATGTTATCAAAAGTCATCTCTGGATTTAAGATGACAATTTTGAAACAGGGCCAATCATTGAAGTGACTCAACCACTGCTATTCCAGGAAAGCTACAGAGAATACAGAGCTACTGTGCAGCATCTAAAACAATTACATAACTGCCTAACTTAAAATACTTGAAAATCTCTCCCAAAGGTCCTTGGATTTCTGGCACTTGAAACCTCAGTCTAAAATTTAATAAATAAATGCAGAGATGCTGAAGCAACTGGTTTTCAGCTGTTCTGAGTTAAAGTCAGGTCTGGGAAAAGACATAACAAATGCTTTTACTCCAGTTATAATCACTTAGAACTTAGTACTTAGTTGCTGATGCAATCAACCCATCACCACTTTTCTCAAACCTCCTATTCTCACCTATACCCTTCTTACCCAATTCCTAACCTGTTCTTAGCTTGCAGGTTTGTCTGCTTTATACAATACCTTGCCTTCACTCACAAATTTCTTGAAAAGATGGTATTTCAAGATCTCCCCTTCCCTTTTCATTCACCCCACAAGATTTATACAATCTGACTTCAACTCCCACCATTAGCTAGAGAAACCAATGCCTATGTCACAAATAACCTCTTAGCTACCAAATACAATAGCCTCAAAAAACAAAACAAAACACAAAAAAACCCACCTCATCCTACTTATTCTTTTGGAAGTCTGGACAGTATGATAACTCCCAGAAACTCTCTTCTACCAACATAGCTTCATAAACTCTTCTACCTTTTCTCTGACCTTTCAAGTCTCTTCTCTTGGAGTCAATGCTTCCTCCAACCTTTAAATGCTGGTATTCTGGGGGTGCCTGGGTGGCTTAGTTGGTTAAGCATCTGCCCTCAGCTCAGGTCATGATCCCAGGGTCCTGGGACTGAGCCCTGCCTCGGGCTCCCTGCTCAGCAGGGAGTCTGCTTCTCCCTCTCCCTCTGCCCCTCCCCCTTCATGTGCTTGCTCTCTCTCTCTCTCTCTCAAATAATTAAACTCTTTTAATAAATAAATAAATAAATAAATAAATGCTGGTATTCTAAGTACTCCAACATCAACCCTCTTTCCTTTCTCACTGATGAGAGATTCAATTACTGTTAGGTAATCAAGTCCACCCCCATAGTATGGATGGGCACTGAAGTGAAATAGTCCTGCATTAAATTCTAGTTCTGCTACTTAAAGTTGTGAGGCCATGGGCAAGTTAAATAAAATTTTTCTGCAAAATTTTTCTAATACCTACCTTGCCATGTATTATGAGGAACAAAATAAAAACCATACTATAGAAAGAAAACACCTACTGTCATTTTTGGCACATAGAAACTCAATAAATATTGGTTTCTTTCCTTTCTTTGATGTTAATTCAAAAATCTATTTCTCCAATGCAAATATCAAAGTTTAACTGCAGGGGCGTGTGGTGGCTCAGTCATTAAGCGTCTGCCTTCAGCTCAGGTCATGATCCCAGGGTCCTGGGATCGAGCCTCGCATCAGGCTCCCTGCTCAGCGGGAAGCCTGCTTCTCCCTCTCCCACTCCCCCTGCTTCTCCCTCTCCCACTCCCCCTGCTTGTGTTCCCTCTTTCGCTGTCTCTCTCTCTGTCAAAAAATAAATAAAATCTTAAAAAAAAAAAAAGTTTAACTGCAGACCCACAAATCCAGCCACCTGGATTTAACAAAGACAATTCAAACTCAACATCCAACGTCCAAGAATATCAGTGAAGAATTTATTATACTACAAACTCATTGGTTTGCACTTCCAAAGCCTGACTCAAAAATGGTACTCAAATACTTGCTGACTGGGCGCACAGTACCCTGGCTGCCCATATGAAGTTAGTCTTCCTATGTCTCCAATGGACCAACTGGCCCTCTTGCTCAGGGGCTCCAATGGGGACTACAATCTAACCCTGGAATCTTAATTAAGGGACTGGATATTCTGACCCTCTCATCTAAATTTCCCATCCCTTTTCTGAGTATGATGCTGCTTCAGCTATCCCATATGGGGGAATTAACTTTGAGTAGCAGTGCTCAGCCAATGTATCAGCATGCAACAAGCTTGGAATTCAGTCCTATGGAACTCTGAAATTCATCCCCAACAAGCTGAATTTCAAAGTACACTGATGGTATCCAATACCCATAATCGCTTTCATGTATTTCTAGTCTAGGATTTACTTATGGCCTGTAAACCATTTTTTGGTTTATATGCCAAAAGTAAGACCTAGACCAGAATACTCACAAGTATACTGTATAAGAAACTGAATGTTGAAATCCTAACCTCCAAAGGTAATGGTATTAGGAGGTAGGGCCTTTGAGAAGTGCTTAAGGCATCAGGGTGGGACCCTCATGAATGGGATTAGTGCTTTAAAAAAGAGGATCCAGAAAGATCCCTAGCCCCTTCTGCCTTATAAGGATACAAGAAGTCGGCGACCAAGAAGACAGGTTGGCAGCCTGACCTTGTACTTCCAGCCTCCAGAACTGTGAGCAATAAATTTCTGCTATTTATAAGCCATCCAGTCTGTGTTAGCCTGTTAGAGAAGCCCCTGTTATCCTGTTAGAGAAGCCCCAACAGACTAAGACATTCCAGGAGAACAATGTCACCAAATGAACACTAACCTTTGGGAATCAGTTACTTTAATGTCTACTGAATTGGAAATATTTTCCAATATATTGTAGTAACACTTGCCTTTGCAAAACCCTAATGTTGGTAAAAAACCAACTCCTAGTTTAAAATTAGAAAAAAATTCTGGTTATTTTTTATTCTGAAGCACTCAAAAAATTTTTCATATGTATCTCTGAATCTTACTTGTTTGTTCAGGATTCCTTTGCCATTTGTGTCAGCTAAATCCCAAATCTGAAATTCAGAAAAAAAAAAAAAAAAAGTCAATCTATATTTTAAACAAAAATCATCTTAAAGATAAATTAAATCCCTGTAATTTACAACTTCATTCTCTTTGGTCCTCAGATTTAAGAATCATAGAATTGTAAGTGGAAAGAAACCTTAAAGGTCATTTAGTGCAATCCTACACAAAGAAACTAAGGCCCAGTGGAGATACTTACTCAAGAACATTCAAGGCATCAAGTAAAGAAGTGACACCCAGGTTCTAACTTCCAAGTCCAATGCCTTTTTCATTAACCCAGGTTCTAACTCCAAATCCAATGCTCTTTCTACTAGAACCTATTACCTTGATTTTAGTTTCATGTTAAGATGATATTCTTCCTTATGGGCAAGCTGAAATAGTTCATGTTTATTTGTGAATAATTAAATTATTAATTTATAATAACTATTATCAGTATCATGTATAAGGATTCACAAGGAGATTTAGCCAGGAGAGGGACTTTCCACTTTTTTGTGCTCTTTTCTAAGCCTCTCATCCCCAACTCTATTCACCACAAATTAAACACAGTTAGAGACAGTTATAATAGAGGAAGCAGAGACAGAGCCAACTCTCTGAGTGGGTGGCAAGGTTCCCAGCCTGCACTGTTTCTCCCCACAATACCCAAATGTACTATTACTTCCTCATTTCATCCCACTAAAAAGTAACTGGTTTTCTAAAAATCTGAAAAACACCTTACTTTTCAAAAGGGTAAATCACTGCACCACAAATTTCCTCCATTGCATTACTGTAACTGCTTCAATGATTCAATTCTTACTTCTAAGATTCTTGACGGTATCTTTCTAAATTTGCATCCAATTTATTTATACTACTAAATAAATATTCATTAATACGGGCGCCTGGATGGCTCAGATGGTTGAGCGTCTGCCTTCAGCTCAGGTCATGATCCCAGGGTCCTGGGATCAAGTCCCACATTGGGCTCCCTGCTCCTTGGGCAACCTGCTTCTCCCTCTGCCTCTTTCTCTCTCATGAATAAATAAAATCTTTTAAAAAAATAAAAATAAAAATAAAATGAACAAATACTACCTTCCCAAGTATCAAGTCTGGAAGCCCTGATCTTTTCAGGAAAACAGCAGCATCAGAAGCCAATACCCGTCCAGTATTGCCTGTATCAACCTGAAAAGATACAAACCATAAGTTGACGACAACCACAAAGACAAAATTATCATCATTTTACCTGCCTTCCTCCCTGTGACTTGGGAACTGGCTTTTTCAAAAAGGGAACAGGAATCCTTTGACTAACAAAGGCAAGAAATATATGGAGAACCACATGTGTAGAATACCATCTCAATAGCACTGGCAATTTACAAAGTTTTTTATCATGTCCATTACACAAATGGAAAAACTGAAGCTCAGAGGAAGTACAGCAAAATTAGTGGAGTCACAACATTAACATATATTTTCTGACTCTAAGTCTTCTATAGGTACCATTTAAATTTTTTTTAAAGATTTTATTTATTTATTTGACAGAGAGAGACACAGTGAGAGTACCCTTTAAATTCTAATAAATTCAGGGCACCTGGGTGGCTCAGTCAGTTAAGCGTCTGCCTTCGGCTCAGGTCATGATCCCAAGGTCCTGGGGTCAAGCCCCACGCCGGACTCTGTGCTCAGCAGGGAGTCTGCTTCTCCCTCTCCCTCTCCCTCTGTCCCTCCTCCTGCTCATGCTCTCTCTCTCGCTCTCTCTCAAATAAATTTATAAATAAATAAATAAATTCTAATAAACTTAATAGGAGGAAAAGGGTAGCATTTTCTGGAGAGGTCTTTTGACAAATGGGAATAGCTGTATATGTTATCTGTTTTTTTCAAACATCTTTAAATCATTAACTTCTCCTTTTATACTTATTCTTAGAAACTGCAACACTTAAAAAAAAAATCAAAGCAGTATCATCTCTAAAACCAGCAGTGATTCCATAATAAACTTAAGGAAACATTTTAAAAATTCTTAAGTTCCTAAAGCACATTAACAGAAACACATCATTTTAATTGATAGGGATTTTCCTTTAAAACAGAAAAACAGCTCAAAAAAAATGATTTTCACTTCTGTAAAAATTTCCTAAAGTAAAATTGTTTGTAAAAATGAAAAGTAGGGGCGCCTGGGTGGCTCAGTTGGTTAAGCGACTGCCTTCGGCTCAGGTCATGATCCTGGAGTCCCTGGATCGAGTCCCGCGTCGGGCTCCCTGCTTGGCAGGGAGTCTGCTTCTCCCTCTGACCCTCCCCTCCCCCCTCTCATGTGCTCTCTCTCTCTCATTCTCTCTCAAATAAATAAATAAAATCTTAAAAAAAAAAAATGAAAAGTAAATTTTAAAAAAGTCATGGGAAAAGTAACATGATTCAAGGATATTTGTGAGCTAGCTGTTTTTCCAGTTTAGTTAAAAGATTGTTTGTTGTAAACATACACAAAGCATTTCAGACAGGCCAATCCCAGCAAAGATGCAAAAGAGAAATCCTTTCTTTCAAGTGCTGGAACATGGGATAAATCAGGCACTCAGCAAAAAAGAAAAAATTGCCCAATCCAAATTTGGGGTAACAAGGAAGTACAAAAAGGGTTGAGAAACCTGCCTCTAAAAATCTGCAGAACTCCTTCTTCTTTGCCTACTCCCTGACTGGGCGGTTGGGGTGGGGGGACATTATCCCTAGCATGACCTAAACAGAAAGACCATCAAGGGAAACACTGATCAAACGCTCATGAAATATTTATGTATCATATTCCAATTTTACTATCTTCCATTCTTTTAGTTACTATCATAAATTAAACACAGCCATTTAGTCTCTGTCATGTACAGGAGTTTCTGTTATACTCTGACACTTGCCCAAAGGCTTGCTCTGCCATAAGCTACAGATTAGAATCTGTGTCTTCATCAAAGTAAGACGGTTTCAGAGCCTCATGGAAAGAACTATCCCACATAATCTGAATTATTAACCCTTCAAAACATAGACTTTTGTATAAAGACTTCTGAGCTGATATCACTTTAGACAACTCTCAGACTGTACTGGTGAACTAAGTCAGAATATCTGGGACTATGCAGTCTAGAAGTAGTTTTATTTCATGAAAGCAGACTCCTGACCCAAGATTCAGGGGAAGAAGAATTAATTACACAGGACTGAATAAACTGTTGAGGAATATTTAATTATGGTTATTAACTTGGAATACCATTGGTATTATTTTTAATATTCTGTTTTCTAATGGATATGTAGAAAAGCCCTTTCTTTTTTTCTCCTTATGTTATCTTTAACCCTCAATTTAGTAGGCTCTGCTTTTGTAAACTGAATGAAATAGCTTTCAATGGTATCTGATTTTCACTGACCTTTCAGAACTCAAAAACAAATCTTTCAATGGAATGTCCTTACTTTTATGGCAATATAGTTGTTAACAGGCTAAATAATTTTTTCTTTTTCTCAGGATATAGTTGAATAAATAAACTGCACAAAATAAAGCGCCTGGAAGGCTCAGTCGTGAAGCGTCTGCCTTCGGCTCAGGTCATGATCCCAGGGTCCTGAGATCGAGCCCTGAATCCGGCTCCCCGCTCAGCGGGAAGCCTGCTTCTCCCTCTCCCACTCCCCCTGCTTGTGTTCCCTCTCTCGCTGTCTCTCTCTGTCAAATAAATAAAATCTTAAAAAAAAAATAAGGCCTATGTGAGAATAGGTATCTTTTATTTAGAAAGAAAAAGCCACTATTAAGGAAAAAGGACTGACTTATGCAGAGACAATGTCTAGAAAGCCCTCCCAAGAAAACTGGCCTGCAACCTGGTTTATAAGGTCCCAGTCTCAGAGATGGTAAAGCAAGGTCACTTAGCAGGCTAGGAACCTTAGCAGATATGGGAAACCTCAAGAAGAGATAATTCATTTAAATTTATATGTGCTGCAGATGAAATATGGGGGAAAGAATTTCTAAGGTTTGGGTTCTAGTCTGAGGACAGAGGAAAAATATCAAAGGCTTTAAAAAGTACAATCCAAGATTCTTTAGAAATTTCAGGTAGAAATTAATTCTCCAGGCTCAGAAGTTGTTAAATAATGACTATATGTCTGTAGATTTGCAAGTCATACCCAAGGAGACTTACAATGGTTCATTAATAAACTTGCTGTAATTATGTAAATAGCCAGGTCAAATTATAGCCTTTTCTGTGATCATGATCACAGGCGAGGAGATTGTTAGGAAAAATGATCCAGTATTTGGAAATGCGCAAATGAGATTGTCTACACCCTCAAGAGATTTGATGTATGCACCCCTGATTGACTTTCTATTGACTAGGCTCTTTTACCCTAGTAGGAGTATAAGTTAAATTACAGAAAACTGATGGCAATGCAATGATTCCTGTCCATACCAATAAATGAATTTTGTCTGGTGGAGAATATAAATCTCTACAACTCATATTCTCATTTTTACGTCTTACTTTTATGTCCAGTAATTAATTGAGGTAAATAAAATCCTTGACACATGTTCATTTCATATTTGTATGAAAATCATAGTTTTAACTTTGTGGAAATTAAACAAGTCTTTTTTAATAAGATTTTATTTATTTGAGAGAGCGAGCATGCATGCAAGAGAAAGGGCACAAGGGAGGGGAGGGGAACAGGTGGAGGGAGAGGGACAAGCAGTCTCCTCTCTGAGCATGGAGCCCCACGAGGTGGGGGTAGGGGGAGAGCTCGATCTCACAATCCTGAGATCATGCCCTGAGCCCAAATCAAGAGCCAACCGATTAACGAAGTGAGCCCCCCAGGCGTCCCTAAACTTTAATAAGTCTTAAAAACAACAGAAAAGGGGTGCCTGGGTGGCTCAGTCGTTAAGCGTCTGCCTTCAGCTCAGGTCATGATCCCAGCATCCTGGGATCGAGCCCCACATCGGGCTCCCTGCTCCGCGGGAAGCCTGCTTCTCCCTCTCCCACTCCCCCTGCTTGTGTTCCTGCTCTCGCTATGTCTCTCTCTGTCAAATAAATAAATAAAATCTTTAAAAAACAAACAAACAAAAAACCAGAAAAGTCTTTTCTATTTGGCTTAAAATTAATTTGGATATTTATATCTAGATTAATATATCTAATGTTACATGGATTTTATAACATATCTAATGGTATACATAATATGGATAGACAGACATTTAAGCAATTAAGTGTTTGGGCTTAATTATCTCTTTCCTTTATTTTTCTGATAGCTTGTCAAAAGCATTAAGCAGTCAAAGCAGGAGGTTAAAGCACAAGAAATTGAAAACAAGACACATCAAATGTGTTCAGATGGCTGGTGATCTGCAAATATACCATCAAGAGTTGGAAGTATTTTTATATTCAATCTAGGACAACAAAGAAACAAAAATCTTACCTGTCTGTAGTATTTTTCATATACAGGATTCCCACTTGATAACTAAAATAAATAATTAAAAATTAAATGCTATTCAATAATCTGTATTAGTATATTTGCATTCTTTCAACAGATATTTGAGAAACAAAGATGAGTAAGAGTAAAATATCCTTGATTTTGAAAAGTCTGGTTTAGTTTCGAGGGGGAAAGGAAAGTGAATAAAGGCAGACATATATATTAAGAATCAAGCAGACAAAATAAAACAAGAATTTTAAAATTATTTTTTGTATCAAAACTTCTTTTCCTCATATAAAATTTTACCAAGAAACCCAACATATAACAAATTAGGGGTGAAATGCTTTGGTTAAAGACAGGTGAAAGGCCCAAAGCCTTCAGCATTCATCTTCTACCCAAGTGTCCAAGGTCCCTATGAATACAATTCAAAAACCATTTTGATAAAATAATCAAGTGAATACATAAACTGATATACAAAAAGATTACATTTATATCATCAGACCTGAAACACTTGTAGGCAAGGAGTGCCATTCAATTCATACCATAGTTCAAAGGGTTCCCTGGTCAGCTAATAAACAGGTTTACTATCTAATGTGAAAGGCAGCTTAGGAGTATCAATGTCTGAAGGCTCAAGTTCACCTGGACATGAATGTGTAAGAGTGTTCTGGAACCAGGAAGGGAGTCCAAGAAGGCTTCATGGAAGTGACATCAGTGCAGGAATTTGAAGTATGGAGGGGAAGGGGAGAGGGTGATTCTATATGGAGGTAAGAGCATGCACAAAGCATGCAATCAACAGAAAGCTCAGTTACGTTTGAAAATAATAAGGAGTTCTGAATGGTGGTAGGAATTGGAGATAAGATTTTGAAGTTTTGTAGAAGACAACTTAAGAAGGGATTGACATGCCAAAAGTAAAGAAAATGAGAATGGACAAAGGGACAGATTCAAGAGTTATTAACATAGTATTAGGTCTAGGTGATTATTTCTGAAGAGGAAAAATAGGATGGAAAGTAGAAGGCTACTTAGGAAATAATTTTAATGGGCCCAGTAGAGGATCTGAACATTGGCAATGGCAGAAAAGAAGGGTATGGTCTGAATAAATGTTTGTAAGATAGATTTGACAGGACTTATTAAGTAGATGAGGGGGCAAGAGAGGCTTAGATAGAAATACAAAGATAAACAGGAAAAAAATCTTCAAGCATCAAGGTTGGGCCTATAGCCTTAATGGGTATAAAACTGGATTAAAAAATCAACATTCAGCTTCTCACTCTCCCTCTGCCCCCCCCCTCACTCATACTCTCTGTCAAATAAATAAATAAAATATATATATTTTTTAAGATTTTATTTATTTATTTGACCCAGAGAGAGAGACAGAACAAGCAGGGGGAGTGGCAAGCAGAGGGAGAGGGAGAAGCAGGCTCCTGCTGAGCAAGGAGCCCAATGCAGGGCTCAATCCCAGGACCCTGGGATCATGACCTGAGCTAAAGGCAGATGCTTAAACAACTGAGCCACCCAGGCGCCCCAGATTTTGCATTTTCTTAAATGAACTATTATTACTAGTCACTATATTAAAATACCTTAAAATAAACAACAATGAATTTAGTACACCTCTACTGTATACATCTAACTTCTGGCCAAGGTATCAACTAGTAGTGTAAGTGCTTTATCCAGTTGAACAAGCCATGAAATCTGAAAGAGGACTAGTGATAATTCCATCTTTCTTTTCCTGATTCTTCACAGATACAATATCACACCTTCTTTTCAACAACAGCATGCAGAAGACTCACTGAAAAGTATCCTCAGACACAAGCAACTTTAGACAGCTAACTCCTTATAACCTTGTGAAGTAGTGGAAGAAGTATTTGACACCGGTACTGGAATGAAATGAAATTACAGAAAGCCTACAATTTTGCAGCATTTAAATTTAGTGGAACATGTAAAATAATCATAAATAGGGACAACTTTTATGACAAGATTTATCTTATAAAAATATTTGTCAAAAAGAGTACCTTAACAGAGGCAAAAAAAAAAAAAACCTGTAAAAATACTGGGGCTGACAAATTTATAATTTTCAATAAAAAAAATGAGAATTAAGAATAGTCTCCATTTAGCAAGTTTTTTCCTGAGCTAACCAGGTACATCACAACAAATAGAGTATATTAGCAATTAAAAATATTACTGGTTACAGAGAACAAACTGTAAAGGTTAACAACTACAAACCCCAATATGTAACTCTGAAAACTACTTTCATGAAAAAATTTAAACCAGTTAAACTATACTGAAAAATAATTACACTGTTCAGAAAAGTATTAGTGACACAATATTACAGACAGGTATGGCTAAGAAACTGATAGAAAATATGATACCAAAAATTATTATTCTGTATGTGTTTTTTAATATTGTGATAACCAATATAAAGACTTAATTTTGTTATAATGTAGTACAAATGTTTTAGTAAATTCTTTTTGAAAATCATGTTTGACTAGAACTACTATACTGATCTACCAATGTAATGAAATCATTTTAATGGCCAAAAATATATATTTCAAAAAACTTCCAAATACAAACACTTATAAGAACATATTATGAGCAACTATATGCCAGCAAATTAGATAACCTGGAAGAAATGGATGCATTCCTAGAGATGTATCAACTACCAAAACTGAACCAGGAAGAAATAGAAAACCTGAACAGACCTATAACCACTAAGGATATTGAAGCAGTCATCAAAAATCTCCCAACAAACAAAAGCCCAGAGCCAGATGGCTTCCCAGGGGAATTCTACCAAACATTTAAAGAAGAATTAATACCTATTCTTCTGAAACTGTTCCAAAAAATAGAAATGGAAGGAAAACTTCCAAACTTGTTTTACGAGGCCACCATTACCTTGATCCCCAAACCAGACAAAGACCCCATCAAAAAGGAGAATTACAGACCAATATCCTTGATGAACATGGATGCAAAAATTCTCACCAAAATACTAGCCAATAGGATCCAACAGTACATTAAAAAAAAATCCCACCATGACCAAGTGGGATTTATCCCTGGGCTGCAAGGTTGGTTCAACATCCGCAAATCAATCAACGTGATACAATACACTAACAAAAGAAAGAACAAGAATCATATGATCCTCTCAATAGATGCAGAAAAAGCATTTGACAAAGTGCAGCATCCTTTCTTGATCAAAACTCTTCAGAGTATAGGCATAGAGGGTACATACCTCAATATCATAAAAGCCATCTATGAAAAACCCACAGCAAATATCATTCTCAATGGGGAAAAACTGAGAGCTTTCCCCCTAAGGTCAGGAACGCGGCAGGGATGTCCACTATCACCACTGCTATTCAACATAGTATTGGAAGTCCTAGCCACAGCAATCAGACAACAAAAAGAAATAAAAGGCATCCAAATCGGCAAAGAAGAAGTCAAACTCTCACTCTTTGCAGATGATATGATACTTTATGTGGAAAACCCCAAAGAGTCCACCCCAAAACTGCTAGAACTCATACAGGAATTCAGTAAAGTGGCAGGATATAAAATCAATGCACAGAAATCAGTGGCATTCCTATACACCAACAACAAGACAGAAGAAAGAGAAATTAAGGAGTTGATCCCATTTACAATTGCACCCAAAACCATAAGATACCTAGGAATAAATCTAACCAAAGAGGCAAAGGATCTGTACTCACAAAAGTGTAAAATACTCATGAAAGAAATTGAGGAAGACACAAAGAAATGGAAAAATGTTCCATGCTCATGGATTGGAAGAACAAATATTGTGAAGATGTCAATGCTACCTAGAGCAATCTACACATTCAATGCAATCCCCATCAAAATACCATCCACTTTTTTCAAAGAAATGGAACAAATAATCCTAAAATCTGTATGGAACCAGAAAAGACCCCGAATAGCCAGAGGAATGTTGAAAAAGAAAAGCAAAGCTGGCGGCATCACAATTCCGGACTTCCAGCTCTATTACAAAGCTGTCATCATCAAGACAGCATGGTACTGGCACAAAGACAGGCACATAGATCAATGGAACAGAACAGAGAGCCCAGAAATGGACCCTCAACTCTATGGTCAACTAATCTTTGACAAAGCAGGAAAGAATGGCCAATGGAAAAAAGACAGTCTCTTCAACAAATGGTGTTGGGAAAATTGGATAGCCACATGCAGAAGAATGAAACTGGACCATTTCCTTACACCACACACAAAAATAGACTCAAAATGGTTCAAAGACCTCAATGTGAGACAGGAGTCCATCAAAATCCTAAAGGAGAACACAGGCAGCAACCTCTTCGACCTCAGCCGCAGCAACTTCTTCCTAGAAACATCGCCAAAGGCAAGGGAAGCAAGGGCAAAAATGAACTATTGGGACTTCATCAAGATAAAAAGCTTTTGCAAAGCAAAGGAAACAGTCAACAAAACCAAAGACAACCGACAGAATGGGAGAAGATATTTGCAAATGACATATCAGATAAAGGACTGGTATCCAAAATCTATAAAGAACTCATCAAACTCAACACCCAAAGAACAAAGAATCCAATCAAGAAATGGGCAGAAGACATGAACAGACATTTTCCCAAAGAAGACATCTAAATGGACAACAGACACATGAAAAAGTGCTCAACATCGCTCGGCATCAGGGAAATCCAAATCAAAACCTCAATGAGATACCACCTCACACCAGTCAGAATGGCTAAAATTAACAAGTCAGGAAACGACAGATGTTGGCGGGGATGCGGAGAAAGGGGAACCCTCCTACACTGTTGGTGGGAATGCAAGCTGGTGCAGCCACTCTGGAAAACAGTATGGAGGTTCCTCAAAACCTTGAAAATAGAGCTACCATATGATCCAGCAATTGCACTACTGGGTATTTACCCCAAAGATACAAAAGTAGGGATCCGAAAGGGTACGCGCACCCCAATGTTTATAGCAGCAATGTCCACAATAGCCAAACTGTGGAAAGAGCCAAGATGTCCATCGACAGATGAATGGATAAAGAAGATGTGGTATATATATACAATGGAATATTATGCAGCCATCAAAAGGAATGAGATCTTGCTATTTGCAACAACGTGGATGGAACTGGAGGGTATTATGTTGAGTGAAATAAGTCAAACAGAGAAAGACATGTATCATATGACCTCACTGATATGAGGAATTCTTTTTTATTTTATTTTTTTTTTAAAGATTTTATTTATTTATTTTGACAGAGAGAGACACAGCGAGAGAGGGAACACAAGCAGGGGGACTGGGAGAGGGAGAAGCAGGCTTCCCGCTGAGCAGGGAGCCCGATGCGGGGCTCGATCCCAGGACCCTGGGATCATGACCCGAGCCGAAGGCAGACGCTTAATGACTGAGCCACCCAGGCGCCCCGATATGAGGAATTCTTAATAGCAGGAAACAAACTGAGGGTTGCTGGAGTGGGGGGTGGGGTGGGAGGGATGGGGTGACTGGGTGATAGACACTGGGGAGGGTATGTGCTCTGGTAAGCGCTGTGAATTGTGCAAGACTGTTGAATCTCAGATCTGTACCTCTGAAACAAATAATGCAATATATGTTAAGAAAAAAAAAAAGAAGAAGAAGAAGGTAGCAGGAGGGGAAGAATGAAGGGGGGGAAATCGGAGGGGGAGACGAACCATGAGAGACGATGGACTCTGAAAAACAAACTGAGGGTTCTAGAGGGAAGGGGGGTGGGAGGATGGGTTAGCCTGGTGATGGGTATTAAGGAGGGCACATTCTGCATGGAGCACTGGGTGTTATGCACAAACAATGAATCATGGAACACTACATCTAAAACTAATGATGCAATGTATGTGGATTAACATAAGAATAAAAAAATTAAAAAGATGTGGTGTATATATACAATGGAATATTATGCAGCCATCAAAAGGAATGAGATCTTGCCATTTCCAACGACGTGGATGGAACTGGAGGGTGTTATGCTGAGTGAAATAAGTCAATCAGAGAAAGACATGTATCATATGTCCTCACTGATATGAGGAATTCTTAATCTCAGGAAACAAACTAAGGGTTGCTGGAATGGTGGGGGGTGGGAGGGATGGGGCAGCTGGGTGACAGACATTGGGGAGGGTATGTGCTATGGTGAGTGCTGTGAATTGTGCAAGACTGCTGAATCGCAGATCTGTACCTCTGAAACAAATAATACAATATATGTTAAAAAAAAAAAAAAGAAGAAGAAGAAGATAGCAGGAGGGGAAGAATGAAGGGGGGAAAATCGGAGGGGGAGATGAACCATGAGAGACAATGGACTCTGAAAAACAAACTGAGGGTTCTAGAGGGGAGAGGGGTGGGAGGATGGGTTAGCCTGGTGATGAGTATTAAGGAGGGCACATTCTGCATGGAGCACTGGGTGTTATACACAAACAATGAATCATGGAACACTACATCAAAAACAAATGATGTAATGTATGGTGATTAACATAACAATAAAAATTTTTTTAAAAACTTCCAGAATTTTAAATATTTGTAAGTATCCTTTTCATTCTCAAAAATGTCCAGGCTGAGTGAAAAATTACATACTCATCCTACTTACAGATAAGGTTGAAGATACTTTGCTAGAGAAAGCAAATAAAATACATACCATCAATAATGAAGACTTAATTTTTAAAGATAATTCAGTTGAGTATGGTGATTAACATAACATAATAAAAAAAAATCTGAAGAAAAAAAAGATAATTCAGTTGAATTTTTAGGACCCCCGGGGGTGGGCGGTGGGTGGGAATCTCATACACAGGAAAAAATTCTGAGCTCCAAACTGTACTTTATTAATCATCACAATACAGACTCATTGGTTACTACATAAACACATCTGAGAAGGCATTAGCTCACTCAAGTGTTCTAAAGTACACCCTGTGCTGATTAGTATACTAATACGATACAGCTAAGTGAGAATGGAAAAAGCCATCCAAATTGCCAATTCACTCATCAAGCAAAAAAAAAACCAAAGTGTTTTCAGCTTGTCTCAGTAAAAAAAATTTTTTCCTGAAAATTGATCAAATTAGATCAAAAAGAAATCACAGATACACAACACACACAATGAATGCAGAGAGAAAAAAATTTGAAAGGCACAGTAAAATGGTAATAGTGATTAGTTCTGAATAATGGGATTATAAATTATTTTTACATTCTTCATTATACTACTCTATATTCTCTGAAAATTTTTTATAAGAAGCATTTCCTATTTTTTTTAAGGTTTTATTTATTCATTTGAGAGAGACAGAGACAGAGCACAAGCAGGAGGAGCAGCAGAGGGAAAAGGAGAAGCAGACTCCCCAAAGGACCTGGAGATCATGACCTGAGCCGAAGGCTTAACCATCTGAGCCACCCAGGCACCCTAAGCATTTCCTATTTTTATAATTAAAATAAAACAATAAAGGTATTTTCAATTTGAGGAAAAATACAAAAATCCCTAAATTTGAAATCAGTATTCAAAATTGCCTATGAATTCTTAGCATCTAAATTAATTTTTGAAGGTTTTTTTATTTATTCATTCGAGACACAGAGATACAGAGAGAGAGAGAATATGAGCAGGGGGAGAAGCAGAGGGAGGGGGAGAAGCAGGCCCCCTGCTGAGCAGGGAGCCTGATGCGGGGCTCGATCCCAGGACCCTGGGATCATGACCGGAGCCGAAGGCAGACACTTAACCATCTGAGCCACCCAGGCACCCCTAGCATCTAAATTAATTTCTAAAGGAAAACTTTTAAACTAAAGTTGTCAAAATAAAAATCTGACCTTTTCTTATTTAAAAGCAATTATTTATTGATTAGCTATATAATAAATTCTTATTAGCTGCCACAAAGTAAAATATTCATAAATGTAAGAATTCCTTCTAAAGAGTCAGTAGCTATTTATTACTACTCTGAAAAAAATGTCAAGTGCTTATAAATAATAGATATTAGAAAGCAAATATAGTTTTGAAAAAAAAATACTCAAGTTTTGAGATAGGCCTAGATTCAAAGTCCATTCCACTTCTTCTTAGATGATCTTGAACAACTTATTTGACCTCTCTAAAAAGCCTGTCTCCTTGGGGAGCCTGAGTGGCTCAGTAAGTTAAACGCCTGACTTAGGGTCAGGTCATGATCTCAGGGTCCTGGAATCAAGCCCCACACTGGGCCCCATGGAGCTCCCCGCTCAGCAGGGAGTCTGCTTGTCCCTCTGCCCCTCCCCCTGCTTGTGCTCTCTCTCTCTCTCTACCAAATAAAAAATAAAATAAAAAGCCTGTCTCCTCATCTATAAAGTGCTAGTAATATCTATTTCTCATAGATCTTATATGAGTTAAATTAATTGAAATAAAGACATGGCTACTTGTTTCCTAATATCCTTTCTTCTCTTCTTTCGGAACAGTACCCCTAAGCTTTACCTGGACATGTGGACACCTAGGTAAAGCTACATTTCCCAACCTCGCTTACAATCCCAGTTCTCCTCAATGGAATAAGAAAGGAAATAATGTGTCCAACTCCAGGTTCATGCACCTACAGGGAAGAAAAATGCTTTCTACCTCCTAGCTCTTCTTCTAGCTTGCCAGAATGCAGATATGGTAGCAGAATATGGAGCAGCTGACCAGATTCAGAGATGGAAAACATAGTTGAGAATAAAAGAATGACAAGAGAAAAAGGGCCTAGGTCCTGGATGCTATCATGAAGATGCCATATCAGCCCTATACCACTTACCCTACCTGGACAGTTGCTTAAGGGAGATAAACTCTCTCTTGTTTATCACTGTGATTTTGGCTTGAACCAATATCCTAAATAATGCGACAAAGAAAAAAAAAAAAGAGCTGTTATTTTTATTAAGAAAAAATCATTTAAAGTATAATAAACTTCAGTAAGAAAAAAGTTATTACAAAAGTCTTGCATACTATTCCATCCTAAGGCAGGCTGCATTATAATTCTCAATCATTTATTCTCCTCTTATCAAAGTATTAACATCTCTGCCTGTTGCCATGTGACTTGTAGTGCCTCTCTCTGGCAAGTACAACTCTACAGTTTGCTTGGCCATGTGACTTACTCTGGCCAGTGAAATAAGAGAAACTTCCAGTTCCAAGTAGAAGTTTTTTTTGTTTTTTTGTTTTTTTTTAAAGATTTTATTTATTTATTTGAGACAGAATGAGAGAGAGAGAGCGAGCACATGAGAGGGGGGAGGGTCAGAGGAAGAAGCAAGCTCGCTGCCGAGCAGGGAGCCCGATGCGGGACTCAATCCAGGGACTCCAGGATCATGACCTGAGCCGAAGGCAGTCGCTTAACCAACTGAGCCACCCAGGCGCCCTCCAAGTAGAAGTTTTAAGAGCTATTGTATTTTCCATCAACTCTTGCTCTTTTCTCTCTACCAAGAGAACAGTATGTCACAAACAGGGGGTGCTCTTTCAGTGTGGATCCTAGAATGAAAAAGAATCGTGGAGTAGAACCATAGCTAATTATTAGGGAACCTATAATGTGAGCAATAATTAAACTTTTGTTATTGTAAGCTACTGATGTTTTGGGTTACTTCTTATTGCAACATAATCTAGCAAAACATATAGGTAATCTAATACCAAAGAATACCAGGTAATTAAAAAAAAGAGGAGGAGGTCCTGGTTATTAGGGAAATTCATAGGTTAGTAAATAAATGTCAAGAATTGCTTCATATGGAATTTTTAGTTTCATTTTTGGGGGCTTTGTGGGGGGTAGATGCTACATCATAGGACTTCAAGAGACCATGATTCTATAAAGCACAAAAGGAACTGAAACTTTAGAGTTAGGTTTATTGTAAATGGTTACAGTACAATGTGGGGGGAAAGGGTAAAAATAAAGAGATAACTTCTAAAACATGACGCTTATCTTTTTTCTGTTAATCACAAGGTCATACGATAAAGAATAACCAGTGAATAATATATGATAAAGAATAACCAGTGTATAAATTAACAAAATGAAGAGGGGAGTGGGTACGAATATAAAGGAGTAACATGAAAAATCTTTGTGATGGAACATTTATCTTAATTGTTGTTACTTACATGAATCCTGATAAAACTACACATGCATAAAACTACATACATACACACACACACACAAATACCTATAAAACCGATGACATTTGAATAAGGCCTGTGAATTGTGCCAATGTCAATTTCCTGGTTTTGCTATTATACTATGGTTACATGAGGTATTACAATTAGGGACAACTGGGTAAAAGGTATATGCCACCTCTCTATAGTACTTTTTGCAACTTCCCATGAAAAGGTGGTATTGGAGACCATTACGAAGTAGAGAGGTAGCAATCCAGACAGGAAGAACACTGTGTATAAAGGCAAGTAGATACAGAAGTCTAGGTAATGAAAAGGAGACAATGGAATAGACTTTATTTTTCCAAATAAACCACCCAAAATCTTTTTTGTCTTGCTCTCTCTAAAAATTTAAGAAAATGAGTAACAATTCAGTACTAGTAGACATAAAAAAAAAGTTATAAAAAAAACAAGTGTCATTATGCACACAATTTTCCATGTAAGTATTTCTCACATATTAACACACAAAAATTCAGCTACTTAGAATACATCCTTCTAATACTCCATTTTCAAGAGAACCGAGGAACCAGAAGGGGAACTAGCCCTGACATACTTTGAACTACTCCATCACAACCACAACCACCAACTCCTTTAATAATGGAACAGCAGCTCCAAAGACTAAAGTAACAAATGAATACAACCAGAAAAGCCTATGCATTTAGACACGTATGTTTCCTCAATGTGAATGGCTTGCAAAGTGGACTAAAATCTTCTGACAGTCTTGTGATGTCTAAAACAGACTTGTGTATTTCAAAATACAAAGGAAAACATGATAAAAACGAATAGTAAACAGAAGAATGAAAAAATAAAAAGGAGCAATCCAAACTGACAAAAGAAACAGCAATCTGAAGATGTCTGAAGAGTCAAAAGAATGTCAGTAATAAGGAACTTTAGAAAGGAAAAAAGCCCTGAAGCTGAGTAGAGGAAAAGTTGACGAGAAGGAGCACAAGGAAACATAAGCAGCCATCTGGGCAGTTCACTTAAAGAATGCACAGTACTGGGGCGCCTGGGTGGCTCAGTCGGTTAAGCATCTGCCTTCAGCTCAGGTCATGATCCCAAGGTCCTGGGATCGAGCCCCACATCAGGCTCCCCGCTCCATGGGGAACCTGCTTCTCCCTCTCCCTCTGCCTGCTGCTCCGCCTGCTTGTATTCTCTCTGTCAAATAAATAAATAAAATCTTTAAAAAAAAAAAAAAGAATGCACAGTATCAACCCTCAGCTCTGAGTCACAACTCATTTAATAATTTAATAAACATGTACTAGATACTTTCTAGGGACAGAGCAATAGGTTTAGGTATCTGGGGTTATAAAAATCATACAGGGCTCCTGCTCCCAAAACAGCTTATCCTCTACTTAAAGTTGCAATGTTCTATTCTGCAAACATGCTAACATCTCATGTTTGTCCCATAACAAACCATTATAAATTGGTAACATAGCAGGCAAAAACCTAGGAATACTCCAAGAACAGTATTGTAAAGAAAGCTTTCAAAATCTAGATCTAAGAATATATTTGCTTTGGAGAGGATCAGAAATGAAAGGTAAAGGTACTTTAAGTAGACAAAAGGATTTCAAGAGATGACATAGCTGTATCCCACTGAAAAACAATGGGCATAAACAGACCATATTAGCAACTCAGGCCAATAATGAACCAGCTTTTGTTAAATCCAGTTCAACCTGATCAAAAATCTAAGTGGCAGAGTGACAAAGAATGAACACAAAGAGTAGCTTGGTCTCTCATCAGAAGATAGTAAGCCCTATACATGCCAGTCTAGACAGCCCAAAATAAAATCACTGGGAGAAGCATTATCTTTAAGTATGAATAATGTATGAATATATAAAAATTCAAATAAGGAAGAAATGAAACAAAATAACTATCTCCTGCATTTGTATAACACTTCACCTTTTACAGAGGACAGTAACAACCTCACCTCTCAGGTCCTTTCTCTACACTAACCCAGATGATCACATCAATTCCTATTATTCAATACCACACTTATGCTGATGACTATCAAACTGTTATCTTTACTTCAGACCCCTTCTCTGAACTCCAAACTTTTATATTAATCATCTACATTTCCACTTGGCTATCTCCCAAACATCTGACAGACATACGAATTTTTTTCTCTAAAAACCCATTCCTCCCCCACCACCAACCACCAAAGGTGCACAAGCCAAATACCTGAGTCTGCCTACCTCTCACTCTCTTTTCAATCCATCAGCAAGTCCTATTAACTCTAATTCCAAAACATACCATTGAACTTACCCACCTCTCTCCGTATCTCAGTCCGTATCTTGTCTTTACTATTGTAATAAACTTTTATCTACCCTCTCTGCCCTTATTCTTACTTCTCCATATGGACTGTAGAGTGGTCATATACAAATATAAATCAGGACAATAATATTCACCTGTTTAAAAAATAAAATAAAATAAAATAATATTCACCTGTTTAAAAACCTCAATGCCTTCTCATTTGACAAAAAATAAAATCCAAACTCTGCCATGGCTTAGAATCCCTGCATGATCCAGCTTCTGCTCACCTCTCCAGCCTCACTTAGGGCCACTAACTTCATTCTGATATTTCAGTTCTTCTAAAAGAGCAAATTCTGTCCCAATTCACAGCCTTTGCAGGTGTCATTCTCTCTTCCTGAAAAGCACAGTTGGTATCTTCATTTTCTTTAGGACTTAGCTTAAGCTATGTTACCCACTCCAAGACTTTTTTGGATCATCATAAAGTAGGTCCTCTTCTCTTTTATTTTCTTTTTTTTTTTATTAAAGATTTTATTTATTTATTCATGAGAGACAGAGAGAGAGAGAGAGAAGTAGAGGGAGAAGCAGGCTCCCAAGGAGCAGGGAGCCCGATGCGGGACTCGATCCCAGGACTCCGGGATCATGACCTGAGCCAAAGGCAGACGCTCAACCGTCTGAGCCACCCAGGCGCCCCCTTCTCTTTTATTTTCTACCTCAGCCTTGCTTGTTTCCTTCAGAGACCTTAATACAACTTGTTTTAATTTTGTCTGTGTGGGTTTTTTTTTTTTTTGTGGCCCTCACTATAAGATGAGCTCCATGAGAGCAGAAGCCCATACTTACCTTGTTCACCATCATATCCCCAATACCTAGCACAGTATCTACATATGGAAACCCTCAATAAATAGTAGTTGAATGAATGATTATTAATGAAATTCCTTCTTACAGTAAATTCTCAAATATTGCTGGGAATATAAATTCATTCATTCAACATTTTTTGACAACCTACTACTTCCCAAAGACTGAGCTAGGCACAGTGATACATAGTCCCTACACTCAAGGAGTTTATTGTCTAGTACAGAGAGAAAGGAAAGTAAGCAAGTCATTTTTTCCTCAACCTCTTCTGAGAACCTTCCCTCCACCTCCCAACATGAAATAACACCTGGTCCTCTCTTGAAGACAAAGTCAGATACGTCTTTTCTCAGAATGTTACCTTCAACTCCCTAATTTAAATGAAACTCAATCTCTTACCTCCCTTATAGCACTCTCAAATAGTACAGTTTTAACATCCAGCCTATCTCAGGGTCCAGAAATGGGAATAAACTCCTCTTTGACTACCTCTGCAGCTTGTAGTTACACTACTCAACTTTTTGTTTTAAAAACAAAACAATGGGTGATGGGCATTAAGGAGGGCACTTGTTGGGATGAATACTGGGTGTTATATCTAAGTGATGAATTTCTAAATTCTACTCCTGGAACCAATACTATACTATATGTCATCTAACTTGAATTTAAAAAGGGGGGGCACCTGGGTGGCTCAGTCGGTTAAGCGTCCATCCAACTCATGATCTCAGCTCAGGTCTTGACCTCAGGGTTATGAGTTCAAACCCCATGGTGGGCTCCATGCTGGGCGTGGAGCCTATTTAAAATAAACAAACAAACAAACAAAGCTCTACTCTTTTGAGGTTCTTACCTTTCAACAAAATTACTCTCTCGTCTTCCTTAACATTGGCATCTTTTGGTTTCGGCAACTGACTCACTGTCTTCCTCTCTACTCTGAATCTCATCATCAATGGATTACTTCACCATGGACTTAAACAACCCATCCAACAACCTGGCTTCTTACTTCCTAGACCTCTTAACTCCAGTGGTCACTGCAAAACATGGATTATACATATAGTATGGCCCAGTAACTCTCTTACTCCTATGGTAACATCCTTCCTGGCTCTTCTACCTTTACCTGCACCCGCTCTTCCTCCTAAATTATACTTCGAGCATCTTGTTCTCCAAACATAATGTCTTCTTTCAAGTTATCAGCCTCTGCCTCCATAAGACCTCTTATTTTGACCCTTTCATTTTGACTTTGAACCACCAGACCCTCTTTTACTATACTTTCCTTCTTACTCAGTTTAGATACAATGATGTACCATTTCAATAATATTCTTGTCAATAACCTGAATTCTCTTACTCCTCTTGTCTTTTGGTCACACCAATATAGCAAAATCCCAAACCTGGATGAACCCAACTACCCTCTTTTCTTTGAGGCTACAACTGAGAAAGTCACTCAACAGGACAGACTGGTATTACTATAAATTCATGATCACTACATTAGTTTGCTAGAGCTGCCATAAAAAAGTACCACAAACTAAGTGGCTTAGAATAACAGAAATTTACTGACAATCTCGAGGCCAGAAGTCCAAAATCAAGGTGTTGGCAGGGCCAAGGTCCTTCTGAAGGCACCAGGGAAAGATCTGTTCCTGGCCTCTCTCCTACTTCTGGTAGTTCTTAGCTTGTGGCAACATAACTCCAATCTTCACATGGCATTCTCCTTGTATGTCTGTGTCCACATTTCTGCTTTTGATGAAGACATCAGTTGTACTGGATTAGTGCCCCACCCTATTCCAGTATGACCTCATCTCAACTAATTACATCTATAATGACTCTATTTCCAAGCAAAGTCACATTTTAGGACTTCAACATATGAATTTGAGTGGGAGAGAGACACAATTCAACCCTTAACAACTGGTAACCTCAATTCTTTCTGGCAAACCTACTCTTCAACCCATTCTCCACAGCAACTATTTCAGGGAGAAATGTGAACTTTGGGTGGACCAATCAGAAAATCTCAGTTCTTTTGTGGGAGCTCTCAGAAAAGAGATTCTCTTTTCCATGGTACTAGTAGTTATAAAGTATATAAGCCTGAAGCTTTACAATCATCTTAATGCTACAACGGAAAGCCTGCCTGAGACTGGCGCCAAGATATGAAAAAAAAAACTGAGAAGTAATATCATTGAGACCCTAACACATCTGAAGCCAGCTCTACTCCCAGACCTATCAACTATATAAACATATTCCCTTTCCACTTAAGAACTGGCGTTTCCTATCACTTGCATAAAAAGGTTCTGCTATAGCAATAAAACTAGCTATAAAGTGAATTTTATATACTTCTTGACTGGCTTTCAGAAAAATACAGCTCAAAGAATAAAGCAACAGAAATCTCTGCTATTTCAATTCTTTTCATACTAGAGACCTAATATTTAAAAAAATATCCACACAACCTTGTTTGTCTCAAGTATAATTTGAAATAAACACCATTTCTTAAATAAACTTCTTAAAGTGAACTAAGAAAACATGCATGTTTGCATGTTTATTAGTTGTTTGTTCATTTCTAAAATAGCAAAGAATTTGGTAAAAAGAAGTTTCATTATGGTGACTTACAAAATGGGAGAGAGGGTAAACCCTCACAGTCTACCACTGACACTCAGTTGGGTGGGATGATTAATAGCTCAGAACTAACAGATTTGATTAGTAAAAGTTGGCCCATAGTTATCAAAGGCAAACAAACATGCTGAAATTTAATAGAGACATATGAAGAGTAGCTCATTCAGTAGATTTGCACAAATAAAACAAAAAAAAATTCACAATCAATGGGGAACCAGAGACCCAAAAGAATGGGGTACCAGAGACCCAGCAACGAAATGCTGCTTTTTAAAAAGGCAAGTTAAGGGGCTTCTGGCTGGCTGGCTCAGTAAGAAGAGCATGTGACTCTTGATCTCAGGGCCATGAGTTCCAGCCCCACACTGGGTGTGGAGCCTACTTAAATAAACACATAAATAAAAAAAAAAAGGTAAGTTAAGTCATAAAGTAAGAATTTAAATACACATTTTAAAATCATGCATACACATACACAGTGTATTATAGCTTTATAATAAGTAACATATATTAAATCCTTATTGAGTATTTCTTATACACCAAGTACTAGTCTTAAGCACTTTACACATTAAGCCTATTTAACCTGAGAAAGCATCTACTATTATATCCATTACAGATGAGGAAAATGACATTAATAAACTGAGGAACTGAGAGTCATATACCTAGTTAAGTGTTGGAACCAGTATTCAAATCCAAGAAGTCTGATTGTAAGACTTTTTGCTCTTAATCATTCCTTTGCTTCTACCATCAATGCTGTTACTTTCACCATTATCTTACTAGTCTTTATCATCAATGTTGTTATGTTCATCATTATCTTACTAGCATCTTTCATATGCATTGTATCATTTGAACCTCCATAACACTCAGAGAGGTATTACCACATGTTCCAATTCTAAGACACCTTTAGTTGTAAGGGCCACCTATTTAACACAACTTAGTATGAAAATAGAGATAATTTAAAGGAACTTTTTTATTAACCCCAAATTATATACATTTATACATTTATCCACTCTTATTTCTCTAGTATCATAATCAATTAAGTCAAAGCAATGTCTTCTAGTTTTCATTGTACAAGTCTTCTGTCCCCTTGGTGAAATTTATTTCAAAGTATTTACTCTTTTTGATGTTACTACAAATGAAACTGCTTTCTTTTTTTTTTCTTAAAGATTTATTTGAGAGAGAAAGAGAGCACACATGGGCGCACATGTGAGTGGGAGGAGGGGCAGAGGGAGAGGAAAAGAATCTCAAGCAGTCTCCCCACTGAGCTCAGAGCCCGACTCAGGGCTCAACCTCAAGACCCATTAGATCATGACCTGAGACGAAACCAAGAATTGACCTCTCAACCGACTGAGCCACCCAGGCACCCCCAAAATTGCTTTTTTTTTTCAAAGATTTGATTTTGGGGCAGGGACTGAGCCCCCCCCCATCCGGCTCCCTGTTTCGTGGGGAGCCTGCTTCTCTGTCTCCTCACTCGTTCTCTCTCGAGCTATCTCTGTCTCTCCCTCTCTCCAATGAATAAATAAGATAAAAACAGATTTTATTTATTTATTGGAGAGAGAGAGAGAGAGAGACAGAAATAGCGAGAGAGAACAGGAGCAGGGAGGAGAGGGAGCCCGACTCGGGGCTTGATCCCAGTACCCTGGGATCATGACCTGAGCCGGAGGCAGATGCTTAACCAGCTGAGCCACCAAGGCACCCCAACTTTCTTAATTTCCTTTGCAAACTGTTCATTGCTAGTAAAAATTGCATAAAAATGCAACCTTTTTTGTGTGTGTTGATTCTGTATCCTGCAATTTGCCAAATTTGTTTATTAGCTCTACCACTGTTTTTATGGAATCTTTAGAGTTTTCTACTTATAAAAAATCATGTCAAACAGTAGGAAGGGTCCTCAAAAAATTAAAAATAGAACTACCATATGATCCATCAATCCCACTTCTTCAGTGCTTATCCAAAAGAACTGAAATAGGTTCTCAAAGAGACATGCACTCCCATGTTCACTGCAGCATTATTCAAAATGGCCAAGAAGTAGAGAGAACCTAACTGTGTATCAACAAATGGACTAAGAAAATGTGGTACACACAGGATTTCATTCATATGTGGAACGTAAGGAACAAAACAAGCAAAGAAAAAAAAGAGACAGAGACAAACCAAGAAACACTTTTTTTTTTAAAGATTTTATTTATTTGTCAGAGAGAGAGAGAGCACAAGCAGGGGGAGTGGCAAGCAGGGGGAGTGGCAGGCAGAAGGAGAAGCAGGTTCCCCACTGAGCAAGGAGCCCGATGCTGGACTCGATCCCAGGACCCTGGGATCAAGCCCCACATCGGGCTCCCTGCTCCGCGGGAAGCCTGCTTTCCCTCTCCCACTCCCCCTGCTTGTGTTCCCTCTCTCGCTGTGTCTCTCCCTGTCAAATTAAAAAAAAAAAAAATCTTTAAAAAAAAAAAGAAGGAAATCCTGTATATGCTACAACATGAATGAAACAAGACATTCTAAGGGAAATTAATTCAGTCACAGAAGGACAAATACCACATGACTCCACTTATATAAGGTATCTAAAGCAGTGAAACCCATAGAAGTAAGAAGTAGAATGGAAGTTGTCAGGGACTGGGGGAAGAGGAAAATGGGGAGCTGCTATTCAGTGTGAATAGTTTCAGTAATATAACATGAAAAGGTTCCAGAGAGCTGCTGTACAACATTGTGCTTACACAGTTAACAATACTGTACTATTCATTTAAAATTTTGTTAAGGAGGTATATCTCATGTTATGTGTTATTTACCACAATAATTTTTTTTAAAAATCATGTCATTGACAGAGATGATTTTATTTTTTCCAATTTGTATGCTTTTTATTTCTTTTTTTTTTTCCTTGCCCAATTGCGCTACCTAGAATTTCCATTACTATGTTGAATAGATATGGTAAAAGCAGGCATGTTCATCTTGCTCCTCATAGTAAGAAAAAAGCTTTCAGTCTTTCAACACTTAGTATGATGCTAGCTGTGGGGTTTTATATATGGCTTTTATCATGTTGAGGAAGTTCCCTTCCATTGCTAGTTCATCGAGTATTTTCATCATGAAAGGGTGTTGAATTTTGTCAAATGCTTTTCCTGCATTAACTGAGATGATCATGTGGGTTTTTTCCCCTTCATTCTATTAATGTGGTATATTACATTGATTCATTTTCATATGAACCATCCTTGCAAGTGCTTCACTGTCTTTTCCTGGGAATAAATCCCTAAGCCAGGAAATAGGACGCATCCTTTTTCAGCCAAATGACTGAACCTTTGACTGGAAAAATATTGTCAACTTACCTATACTATAATGTGAAAAGATCTGTTGCTTTTCAATCCATAGTTTAGTAAAATACTAGCAGGGTGCTACTGTCAGCCACACATACTCCACCAATTTGTCATTTGGCCTACTTAGCACACTCCTCTCTTAAAATTCAAGTGTTGCTCTGGGGGTTGTCTACTGATCACTCATGCAGCCTCTGCAGAGAATTACCTACACCAGAAACTGTAATTGCTTAACCTCTATCTGGAAAGTACTAGGAATAAGAATTTCTACTGGAATTGGAGGAGGGGATAATTTTGGCACATGGGTACTGAGATAATATTCATCCAGTCTCAATTTCAAGTGTTCTGTATAATTATTGGACCATTCATTTCAATTTCTAGTTGAGGAAATACAATAACTCCGGCTGGAGCACTTACACGAACAGTTGACTCGATAAGGTATTGTTGAGGGAAAGCAGCTAGGAAGGTTAGAGATATCCAAAATGATCTATTTTGCTTAAAATCCCTAATTCAGGGTCCATGGACTACTATACAAATATGCTTTATACTATACAGTCTATGTGATTCAGTAGAAAACTCAATGCATTAACATACTAATATCGGTCATTTCCCATTTACACAACTGTTCATCTATTATGAGTCATTGTACTAGGCACTTTTGATAGATGAACAAATAGGACAACTTGTTTGTCCTCCTGTCATTTAGCCTTAAGACAAAAAAAGGAGAAAGAGAAAGAAATTATAACACAATGGCTAAATACAAAAATGTATTTAATGCACTAAGCTGACTGCTAGACAAATAAGAAAGTATTCAAATAAACTGTACTTACTATCGTTATTACCAGGCAAAAACAAAGTACAGAGAGAAACATACTGGGGAAATACAAAGTTGAAAATTCATGCATTTGGACATTTGTTGTACATCTATATGCCTAGATACTGGGAATACTAAAAACAGTAAGAATCCATTGTGATAAATGCAACAAGAGGGAGCAAACACAGTTGCTATGGAATCAGAGATATCTAAGGGAAGCCAAAGAGGAAAAGTCAATAAAAGTCACGTCTGAATTATTGTATAACTAATAGCAAAAGCTGAGGAAGTCAGTTACAAGTGACACCTAAATTAAATCTTAAAGGAACCAGTCAAGCAACTGTAAAGAGCACTCCTATCTCAAGAACCCTGCACTTGCTGTTTCATCTACCTGGAACATGTCCATATGTACACATATGGTAGGGCACCTGAGTGGCTCAGTCCGCTAAGCAGCTGCTTTCGGCTCTGGTCATGATCTCAGGGTCCTGGGATCGAGCCCCACATGGGGCTCCCTGCTCAGCAGGGAGTCTGCTCTCCCTCTCCCTCTACCCCTCCCCACCGCTAGTGCTTGCTCTTTCTTGCTTCCTCTCTCTCTCAAATAAATAAATGAAATCTTAAAAAAAAAAAAAAGATACTCAATGGCTCACTTATTTCATTCAAATCTCTGATCAAATATAACTTCCTCAGAGGGGCCTTTCTAACCTCCCTATCTAAACTAGCTCCTGGGGCACCTGGGTGGCTCAGTTGGTTAAGCGACTGCCTTCGGCTCAGGTCATGATCCTGGAGTCCCTGGATCGAGTCCCGCATCGGGTTCCCTGCTCGGCAGGGAGTCTGCTTCTCCCTCTGACCCTCCTCCCTCTCATGCTCTCTGTCTCTCATTCTCTCTGTCTCAAATAAATAAATAAAAAATAAAATCTTAAACTAGCTCCTGATGGCACCCTCTTCTCTTACCTCACTCTTTGTTTTTCCTAGCTCTTATCACAATTGGACATATTTATTATCTATTTGTTTCTGTTGGTCTCCTTCACCAGAAATATTAACCCATGGGGCCAACGACTATAAGTAAGCCATGTGGCTTACTATGTATGTCACAGTACAAACACCAGTGCTTCACACAGAGGAGGTACACAGTATCTGTCAAATGAGTAAAGCAAAGAAGAGGAAGAAAAACTCAGGCACAGCAAGAAAAATGTAAAGAAATTCATGAAAAATGGGCCACGGCTGGTTCCTCTTGACCAATAATAATTGTAAAAGCAGATATTTTTATTTATTAAGGACTTACTTATGGGCCAAGCACTATTCTCAGCACTTTACCTGTATTATCTCATCTAATCTTCACAATCTATAAAGTGGACACTCTTATTCACATTTTACATAAGAAGAATCTGAAACACAAGGAGATTAAATGACTTGCCCAAATTCACATAGCTAGTAAATGGCAGAACGAGAATTTCAAGCCATGCAGTACAATGCCAGAGCTCACTCTTTTAACCACTTGCCCAAAAGCACAGAAAACTGACAACCTCCCTGGGTTGGTCTACATATGCTAAAAAGAAAGAAAGAAAGGGAGAGAGAAAGAGAAAAATACCTACTATAAATAGTGTTTGTGAATACCACATGCTTCATATACTTAAAACCCTGCATGTAACTCATTAGTAGCATTAGTAATTTTTTCAAAATATGAACTTTATCATGCAAAAGGTTAAGTAAATCCCCCACCCCCAAGTTTCTGACTCTGATTCAAAGTAGGACTGAGAAAGGTCTAAGAATTTGCATTTCTAAGTAAAGTTCTCAGGTGATGTTGATATACAAGTTCACTCTCAAGAACCCCTGAGCTACATAACCAAAATGTGAATTAAACCCCTTTCAAATAATACTAGGTTTCTTGAACAATCAATTGCTTAACTACGCATCTTCAAGGTACTGTATATAAATGTGCACACTTTCCCCCAAAGATCAGGGACAAAACAAGAATGTCTACTCTCAATACTTCTATTCAACATTGTCCTGGAGGTCTTAGCCAGGGAAATTAGACAAGAACAATATATAAAAGGCATAGAGATTGGAAAGGAAGAGGTAAAACTCTCTCTGTTCATAGATGATATGATCTTAATATAGTGCGTAAAAATTCCTAAGGCATCCACCAAAAAACTATTAGAATAAAGGAGCTCAGTAATGTTGTAGGATACAAGGTAAATATACAAAAATTAACTGAATTTTTGTACACTTACAATGAACAATATGAAAATGAAATTAAGAAATCAATTCCATTCAAATAACTAAAGAATAAAAAAGAATACTTAAGAATAAATTTTACAAAGAAGTACCAAACTTGAACAAAATTGAAGATATATTTAATAGAAAAAAATCATATGCTCATGAATTGGAAGACTTAACATTAAGATAACTATATTCCCCAAACTAATTTACAGATTCAATGCAATCTCTATGAGAATTCCAAATGACTTCTTTGTAGAAAATGACAAGCCAATTCTAAAATTCATATGGGATTGCAATGAATCCAGAGTTTCAAAAAAACAATCCTGAAAAGAAAAACAAAGTTAGAGAACTAACACTTCCCAATTTCAAAACTTACTACAGAGCAACCATAATCAAGACAGTGTTTTATTACAAAAGGATAAACATACAGATCAACACAAGAGAATTAAGAGTCCAGAAATAATCTCATGCATCTGTGGTCAAATGAATTTTTTCTTTGAGAGAGAGAGCATGTGCACATGGGCATACAGGAGTGGGGGGTGGGGGGTGGGAGAGGCTGGCCTGGGGCTGGATCACAGGACCCTGAGATCATGACCTGAGCCAAAATCAAGAGTTGGATGCTTAACTGACTGAGCCACCCAGGCGCCCCTGGTCAAATGATTTTTGACAAGATTATTCAGTGTGGAAAGCACAGTCTTTTTGACAAACAGTGCTGTGAGAACTGGAGACCTATATAAAAGAATGAAATTGGACCATTACCTCACACCATATGTGAAAACTAACTCAAAATGAATCAAAGACCTAAATATAAAAGTTAAAATTATAAAACTCTTAGAAGAAAACAGAGAGATCAATCTTCATGACATGATATTTGCCAAAAAACTCTTGGATAAAACACCAAAAGCACAAGTAACAAAAGAAAAAAAAATAGATAAATTGGACTTCACCAAAATTTAAAAGTTTTATGTATCAAAGGATGCTATCAAGAGAGTGGAAAGACAACCCAGAGAGTGGGAGAAAATATTTGCAAAGCATCTATCTCACAAGCGACGTATACCTCACAAGCGACATATATATCTAGATATAAAACAAATTCTTACAACTCAATAATAAAAAGACAAATAACCCAATTGAAAAATGGGCAAAGGACATGAATGAACATTACTCTGAAGAAGATATACAAATGACTGAAATAAGCACATGAAAAGATGCTAGAAAACATTTATCATCAGGGAAATGTAAATCAAAACCAAGAGATACTACTTCACAGCCACTAGGATTCTGCCCACAGCCGGAACTGAAGTGGTGGAAAAGTCCTCATCCTCATACACAGCTGGTGGGAATGCAAAATGGTGCAGGTGCTTTAAACAGTCTGACAATTCCTCAAACAATTAAACATAAAGCTACTATATGACCTGATAAATATCCAGCAAAAAATAAAAGCATATATCCACACAAAAACTTGTACATGAATGTCCAGAGCAGATTATTTATAATAGCCAAAAGGAGGAAACAACCCAAATGTCCACTGACAGACAAAAAGATAAAGAAAATGTGGTATAACCATAGTATGAAGTATTACTCAGCCATAAAAAAGGAATGAAGTACTGGTACTTGCTACAACTTGGATAAACTTCAGAAACATTATGTTAAGTGAGAGAAACTAGTCACAAGAGTCCACATAGTACATGATTCCATTCACACAAAGTCCAGACTAGGAAAAGTCCAGACAGAAAATAGATTAGTGGTTGTTTAGGGCTGGGGAAAGCATGGAAGAGAAGAGGACGATACCTAAAGGGTACGAGGTTTCTTTCTGAGACAATTAAATGTTCCAAAATTGATTATGGTGATGGTTGCACACACCTATAAATAGACTAAAAATCACTGAATTGTACATTTTAAATGGGTAAATTGTATGATATACAAATTATATGTCACTAAGTTTGTTTAAAAAATAAATTTTAAAAATTTTAAAGAAAATATGGCAGGAAGCTCAAAGAAAGCTTGTTAACAACTAAACAATTTTTAAACATTTTTATAAATTGAATACCTCTACTACTTTTTAATAGTGTTTGATAGCTCATATTTCTAAATGCAAATATAGGTCAAAAATACCATTAATTTTCACATATGAAATATTTTTAAACTAGTAATAGAAACAAATTCAGTAAATTTACAATTTCAGAGTACGCTCTTCCTTCCACCTAGCCTCATGATGAAAAACTAATTATTACCTAAAAAATAATCAATTTTTAATATTTATTAAACATTTATAAGTCATGACAATCATACACTTATTTTTAAAAATAGAATGTTTTGGGGAAGTTTTCTTTATTAGAGTTGTGTCTGTGTGTGTGTGTGGTTATAGGAAGATAAGCGTTGTCCACCTTAATCTATGAACACTGATACTGGTAAAATTTCTGTACTAAAATAAGGAACAAAATAGTCATAAAAAGCTGTGAGTGTACAAAGAAAAAAACCCATCAAGCACAGAGACAAACCAGGACATTTCAAACAAGTCTGGCTCAAAGTACAGTCAATAGAGTTAAGTTTTTGAACTGTTTTAAAGTGCCAGGTGGTCCAGAACCCACCCCCAGGTCTTATAAGGCCCTGCATGAAAGTGTGCCAGAATAATAAAAAACAAAAAACATAAAACATGGAACAGAATGTAGAGAACAAAACTAAGAATGAAAGCAACCCAACCTGCAAAGAAGAATGAAAACTATATGCAAACTGAAATCATCCAATCCTCTTCAAGCTACAACTTTCAATGCCAATTTCCCATGCTAAGTGAACTTTACAAACTATAAATGTAGTTTGAAACCAAATTAAATACATTCAACTTAATTCCTTCACGAGCATTTTTGAAATTATTGTTCCTGAGTAAAATACTGCTGCTGTCTGCTTTGCCATTCAAGATCTTATAAACTAAACAAAAATCACTCAAGCTTAACTTCAAAACTGAAAGGTATATACAGAAAAATAATTCAATTATGTAGTAAGTACCATGTAGAACACTACAAAAAAGGATTCAGCAAATGGTATGTCAAAGGTTATTCACAACAGCATTAATTATAATTGATACAAAAATTGCCTGTATACATAGGGCATAAGTAAACTATAAAACATCCAATTAATGAATATATTCTAAAGACATAAAAAAATGCTATGAAGACCACATAGAAAAACACCTATAATATTAAGTTAAAGAAAACAGAATATAAAATTATACATTTATATGAATATATGTATGTGATGTGTGGTTAGAGAGCAAGGTTACAACTACATTGTAAAAAACATGTAAAGGAAAAAAGTAAAAAAAACTAAAATTTAAAGAATGAGGTAGATGGTGATCCATCCTTTTTCTAATTTTCTGCATGTTCTAAGTTTTCTTCAGTGAGTGAAGAACTTTGGAAATGAAAATATCTAAAATAGTATTTATATGAGTTCTGCATGTAAGTATCAATAACAACAACAGGACTTCTATTTACTGAATGTTTCCTGTATTTCAACAATATATATATATCATCCATAAGGAAAAGGAAGTTCCAAGAGTTTAGGTAACTTGCCATGGGCACCCACAGAAAGTACAAGTGGCAGAGGGAGAATTCAAACCCAGGTTTGTCTTGTACTAAATCCAGTGTTCCCCCCACTATATAAAACTTCTCGGGGCGCCTGAGTGGCTCAGTCATTAAATGTCTGCCTTCGGCTCAGGTCATGATCCCAGGGTCCTGGGATCAAGCCCTGCGTCAGGCTCTTTGCTCAGTGGGGAATCTGTTCTCCCTCTCCCTGCCGCTTCCCCTGCTTGTGCTCTCTCTCTCTCTCAAATAAATAAAATCTTAAAAAAATAAAAATAAAACTTCTCTGAGTATCCCTGGGATAGAAAACTTGATTCTCCTAATTTTTTACATAGTATTTAGAGTAGGTCACAGATTCTTTGAAGCCTATCCTTGAAACCCCTCCCTAATGTCCTATGCTCTAGATTAAAAATTCTTGCTTTATTACAGAGAAAAAAAAGCAGAGAATAAATCATAAGAAAATGGCATATCCCCCAATGTGGACCCTATGCACCAAAATACATTTTGACTTGAGTCAAATGTTCTATGGTTTCATGCTGTCAAGTACAATTTAAACTGTCATCTACGGTGTCAAGCAACTCAAAAACTAAACTACCACAAAAAGTTCTATCATAATCACAGAATACTCCATAGCACCCCAGTGTCTTACTTCTATCACCCTTTCTCAAGGCACTTATCATCCCAGAAAGTCAGTGTTTATCTCCTAAAAGACAAAGGAAGGTCAGTGCATGCATGAGTCTAGGCCTCACTCTCCTTGTATGTGTAAGGCCTAACCCAGAGATGACAACACAGGAGGTATTCAGTAAATGGTTTCTGAACTAAAAGAGATCAACCAGCAATAACAGAAGCATCTTTGGTGCACAGAAGTTTCACATTTTTCGTATATGCCTAATGATATATCTGTGTTGTAACTACAGAATACAGGATAAAATGAAGTTACCAATAATCCTTGGTATCAATGATCTGTGAAAATTCTAAGTACAACATTTCATAAAAATTAATGGCCCTATAAATAAGTAAAATCCACCGACTATAAACATTTGGCTAGTGCTGGCAGTTGTTGTTGTTGTTGTTGTTGTTGTAGTTGGTATTAGCTGCTACCATTTAAACTGATCTTGGACATTTGTATCCATTATTTCACATAATTTTCATGACAAATCCTGCAAGTTAAGTATATCCCCCATTTTATAGGCTTAAAAAAAACAAAAAGAAAAACAGAGGCTAAGAAACTTATTACACAATCAAATAAAGGATTTAACCTAAGACATTCATTGCAAAGCCCAAGATCTCCCACTATTTCACCCTAGCTCTCTACAATGTTCATATCTGGAGTGTCAGAAATCCTTAAACTTAGTGGTTCTCGGTTTTATTTAATAAAACAGTTTGTTTCTTAGGGAATTTTTTTTTGATACATGGTATCATCGTTAGCATTAAAATACTGAAGGAACTCCCAAGTCCAAACTATGATGTCCAAGAGAATATTAGCTTGAAAATAAATATTGGCACGATGTACACAAACCAAGACAGGCTTAGGTTTTCATGAGTAATAAATTCCTAGGTTGCAAAATATAACACTTTCTATCAACCTTCTATCAAGTCTACAAAAACTCTCCACTATCTGGTATAATAATCACTTTTTTTTTTATAGGAGTTTCATATTTTTTTTTTTAATTTTATTTATTTGACAGAGAGAGACACAGCAAGAGAGGGAACACAAGCAGGGGGAGTGGGAGGGAGAAGCAGGCTTCCCACGGAGCAGGGAGCCCGATGTGGGGCTCGATCCCAGGACCCTGGGATCATGACCCAAGCCGAAGGCAGACGCTCAACGACTGAGCCACCCAGGCACCCCTAATAATCACTTTCTAGAGATGTGGTCTATATAATGATGAGTTGATTTTCACATAAAAAGATGTTGCAGCCTAGAACATATGTTCAGTTAACCAAGCATTAGTACCATAATTAAATCTGTCAGAGCTATTATTCTGCCCTCAAAAACACATTCATTCAATTTATATGAACTGTTTACACTACCTAGCTCACAATTCTGGCTCTACTATTTAGCAGCAGCTTGACCTTGAACAAATTACTTCACCTCTGAGCTTAAATTTCCTCTTTTTGTGAAACAAAGATAATAAGGATGATCCAGTTATCATACCATTTAAATTGGAAGGATTACTGAAAAATTCATCAGGTTGTAAAAATTATTAAAAACAGTGCCTGACACATAAGTGCTTAATAAGTATTAATTATTGTTATTATCCCAATATTGACCTCTTCTCTCTCTCCCTCCCTCTCTCACACACACAAGCATACACACACACCTCACTCTGAATAATCTGTTCCTTTTACATAACAATGGAGGAACAGAATATCATGTGAATGTTCATTTTCATAGTTGTCTGACTTATTGTCAATGACTGTTTACAGGAAACAGTATAGCAAATGTGTTTAAGAACAGATGTTCCTGGGGGTGCCTGGGTGGCTCAGTCATTAAGCATCTGCCTACAGCTCAGGTCATGATCCCGGGGTCCTGGGATCGAGCCCCGCATCGGGCTCCCTACTCCGCGGGAAGCCTGCTTCTCCCTCTCCCACTCCCCCTGCTTGTGTTCCCTCTCTTGCTGTGTCTCTCTCTGTCAAATAAATAAATAAAATCTCTTAAAAAAAAAAAAAAAAAAAAAAGATGTGCCTGGGTTCAAATCTCAAAAAGCTACCACTTACAACACAACCCTAAGTAATGCAGAAGATTAACTGCAACTTTATAAAGACTATGAAGATTAAGTGAAATAATGTACATAAATAACCTGAAAGTATCTATTGCTTATTAGGAGTTTAAGAAACATCAGTCCTCTTCTTTCTCAATAACGGCGTAAGAATGTTTTCCTTCCCATATCTTTGTATTAATACTTAGCCCACTAGATAGAATTGTTCCACAACTAAAGACCGCACTAAGAAAGGCAGAGAAATCACATCTAAAATTAAATTCACAATTTCCAGTTTCTTACCATTTAAGTTTTTTAAGTTCAAAATCTATGCACAATTAGCCATTGCCTCATGGCAGGTTTAGGAATAAAAATATGAAGATAAACTATTCTCCCAACCCTATCCCAAGAAAGCACATACTTCTTTATCTCCTATATGCCTACTGGATCAGTAAGTTTGAAAAGTATATATATAAACAAGTGATGCTCAACTAGGGGCAATTTTGTCCCCCAGGAAACATCTGGCAATATCTAGAGATATTTCTGACTGTCCCAAATGGGAAGAGTGCTACTAGCATCTCATGAATAAGGAACCTGCAAAACATCCCACATGCACAGGACAGCCCTCCTACACCAAAGAATTACCTGGCCCAAAATGTCAATAGTACCAAAGCTGAAAAACCATGATCTAAAAAATCCAAAGTATTATAATATAGAAGGTTTCCCCAAAAAAAGTATGGTCTTGCCCCATTGTTCTTGGCCAAATTTTTATTTTTATTGAGACATAACAATATACAAGCAGCTTGATTATTTTGGATGAGAGACTCCTGGTACCGTTAAATTCCCATTACAAAATCCCCAATCTAAAGGGGGAAGAAGTGAGGCTTACTTTTCTTTGTATATATGTACCATATAAAAAACAAGTTTTTAAAAGAGCTCCAACCTTAAATTTTTAATTGCACTTTCAATTCATGAAAGCATTATTTATATCACAAAGTTAAGTTTCTTATATCTCACTTCTACCTTACTTTTGAACAAAATATTAAAAAATTCACATTTATGTGATAGGAAATACAGTGCATAAGGCCAACTTTTAACATCACTTTTCTATATCAAGTTGGCAATGAACAAAAGTTTGCTAATATACTGTATTGATGAAGCTATGGAAGAGGAAAAGCACACTCAAACTGGTTTGAGTTGCTGGTACAACCTTTGCAAATGCAAATTAGCAATATGTATCCAAATATCCTTTTGGACCAACAATTATACCTTCCAAAAACTAAAGTACCTACTCAAACCTGTGCATAAAGGTATGTAAAAGAATATTCACTGCAGGGGCGCCTGGGTGGCTCAGTGGTTAAGCATCTGCCTTCGGCTCAGGTCATGATCCCAGGGTCCTGGGATCGAGCCCTGCATCGGGCTCCCTGCTCAGCCAGGAGCCTGCTTCTCCCTCTCTCACTCCCCCTGCTTGTGTTCCCTCTCTCGCTGTGTCTCTCTCTGTCAAATAAATAAAATCTTTAAAAAAAAAAAAAAAAAGAATATTCACTGCAGCACTGTTAGTAATAGCAAACAATTGGAAGCAACATAAATGTCCATCATTAGGTGGCCAGTTAAATAAATTACACAATATTTATATAAGGAAAGATCCTAAAGTTTTGAAAATAATGAGGGAGATCCATATGTGCTGGTGGAGAACAACCTCCTAGATTAAGTTAAAAAAAATAATAAATAAATAATAAGCCATGAAACAATACGCAACTTACTCAAAAGAAAAATCATGCATATTTACATATACATCACAGATTATTGCTGGAAATACACAGAACAAAGTGGCAAGAATGACTGCCTCTAGGAAGGAGACTCAGAGCCCAGAGCAGTTAGAAGACTTTCACTGGTATTGTTTGAATTTTTTTTAACACGGGTTTATGTTTTTATTTACTGACTGTAAAACTTAAGTCGCAGATTCTGAGCCTTAGTATTGTCCAATGTGAAATGATAATAATAGCCTAGCGTGTTAGTTATTGTGAAAATCAAATGAGAGAATAAAATGCTTTGTAAATTATACAGCAGCACACAAATTTATAAATTAGTCCTCTGACAATTCTCTACACCAATTGTAACGATAGTTATTATTATCATTCTTCTGACCAATTTCTCTAAATGCAAAGGTAGGAATGTTTAAGATGAAATGCGAGTATAAATGCAATCTTAGAATAGTTTTCACTTTATATATAGTCATTCATTTCAATTTAACAGTAAACATTCAAAAAAAAGTTGTCACACAGAAATGCTAAATCAGCAGATTCCAGAAGAAATATGTGCTCACTGTTGAAAAGAAGGTAAATAAAAACTATAACCATGCTATTATAAAATCTTGGTGTTTTTTTTCAGTCTTTTTTTCTGTGCATGCTTAACTGGGTTAGATCATTCTTCTAAATACAATGTCTCCACTTTGCTGTAATACAGCATTCAAATTACAACATTCTTCATATTATTATAAGCTCCTAATAAACATAATTTTTAATGAAGGCATAATATTTTATCTTGTTGATGAGAGTTCAACCACTTTAACATGAAATTCCAGTGTATGGGATTACCTAATGAACTCTGCCTGCATTAATTTTTTCCTTTAGTTCTACCAATTCTCCAAGTAACCAGATATTTCTCTTTCTCTTTCATTCTCTCTCACTCAACCCATTTTCCTGTTTCTAGTTTCCAGAGTTCCAATATTATTAAGTGCAAAACTCACAAAACAAAGAAGTGTGTAAGTCTGTTTAATTCCTTGAAGAGCAAGTAAAACACCTTAGGTTAAGTCCTTAAATCAGACCATTAGTGAGAGAGGAGATTAGAACTATGATTCGTTACTAAATAAAGATGCTCAATCTTTTTCTACTCTATTTTAGTCCATTATCATTCTGTCTGAAAACAGAGTGAAAACAAAGGAATACACTCTTAGGTTACTCCTGGGAGACTCTGTATTGAACAAACCCAACTGTTCCTAATTAATTTTAACTATGACAACTCCTCCCAAATGCTGAACATTCCAAGCCATTTTTGAGAACGGTTGGATATCACTCAAAGAAGTATGGATTTCCTGAGTATACTGGACTATAACTGCAAGCACAAAAGAAAATATCATTATTGTGCCCTTCCCATAGTAGGAACTCAAACAATACATCATGTTAAATACTCTCTTTCTGCCTCTGAGAACATGTAATTTTTATATCGTGTCCTGATATTTACTGTCATAATTGCTAAACCAGACCACTAAGATGACACATTTATTAACACATCATGTATCTTTTATTTAATGAAATTGAAAATAAACACCACAAACTGTAAAATTACACGACTTTTTCCTCCAATTTCCAGTTTCTGTAATACAGTTATATCACTCTTGCAATTAAAAAAAATAAAAGCATTAAAAGGAAAAGTATACCTATAGCACTTATTGGTTTAGACCATATACTAAGATTTTTTTCAATTAAGTCCCATTCTAAGGGCTTTTTTATTATTAAAAAAGAATCCTTGCTAAATTAAACAAGAAAACCTCAGCATAAAGCTGAACTGCTGGAATATCATTTAAAATACTCATGTCATATTTCAATAAAATAAAACTTTTATCATCACCAAGAACACCACTTGTATACCCACAGTTGTACTGTCAACATATCATAAAAGACACTGGATATTCAGAGTCAAAAGACCTGGTTTCCATCCTCAAGAAGTTTACTAATTAGGACAATAGGGCATTTACCAAAAAAGAGCATCAAAAATACAAGGGAGCACTGGACATGCCAAGCATCTTGTACACAGAGAAAGAGAGTGAAATATACAGCTTTGAAATCCTACAGACCTTGGTTCAAATCTCAGATCTACTACTTACTAGCTCATGTAAATTACTTCCCTCATTCTTAAATTAAATGAAGTAAAATTCCTTGCATATTGTAACACCCTTGGGTATATAGTAAACATCCTTACGTATAGTAAGAAAGACTGATAGCAGTAGTATTATTAAGAATACAGGCTTGAAGAGGAAATGGGCAACTGGAAAAGCTTAAAGAGAGAAAGTATTAATATCTTTTTTATAATCTATCACCACAAGCAAAAATCACAAGAACTTTCTCATTCAAGTTTTACTTCTCACTGATTAGAAGAAAATAGAATGTCTAGTGAAGACAACTGAAATTAGAAAACACTATGGCTAGGGGAACCTGGGTGGCTCAGTTGGTAAGCATCCAACTGTTGATCTCAGCGTGGGTCTCGATCTCAGGGTGGTTAGTTCAAGCCCCGCACTGGGCTCCACGCTGGGCATGGAACCTACTTAAAATTTTTAAAAAGAAAGAAAGGAAGGAAGGAAGAAACACTAAGGCTACACAGCACTAAAGTACCCTGGGAAAGTCCCACTAGAGCTACAAATCATAAAATATGATCTATAAAAAAGAATGTCAGTTGGAAAGGGCCTTAGATCAGCTAATTCAAATTCTCCTACTAGAATGTAAGTTCCATGTTTTGTCTCCAAGAATTGTTATTTATTTTGTTCCTATTACATCCTCAGTCCCTAGCACATAATTCTTAGCACACAGTGAATGCTCAACAAATATTTGTTGAATGAATATTAAAATTAAGAAAACTCAGGCTTTGGAGATCTAACTCAATGCCATAGAGTTAGCTCTTGGCAGATCTAGGACTGGATCTAAATTTCATAACTCTAGTATTCTATCCTCTCTAGTAGCTAGAATATGATAATTTAAATAATTTATTTTGGTGGCTGGGAGCTGGTGGGTTGGTTGTTATGCAGGGAAAGAGGAAGGAAGGAGTAAATTAAAATATTTTTCACATTTTCCCCCCCAAACTGTCAGTTTTGCTTAACTGATAAAGGCAAAAAACTATAGACAATCCCAGCATAGTGCCTAACACATAATATGTACTTAACCAACATTTGTTGAATGAAAGAACCTACTCCAAAGTCATTATTATCTCATGACCAGAGGCAGAAACTAACTCCAGCATCGTTTAATCTTTTAACTGTCACAGAGCCCTTTAAAATTTTCAGTCATTCATAAGACAGTTTTTAATCACTTTCTTCCAGATGGGCACTGAGGAAGAGAGATGAATTAAATGATGTCCCTGCCCTGGAGGATTTCTCACTTGAGTATGCCTAAGTGTGTATATTTGGGGATGGATGGTGGGGCATGACACAAATAGATCAATAATGAATGTGAAACCAGGTTGCATGTTACCTTAGTTTATTTGCTTCAAGCAGTTAAAAAATCAAAAAAAATACAAATTAGAAAAGTTTTAAAATAGGAGGCACATTAGGGTATATTAACACTTAAAAAGGTTCTTTTTCTGTCCCTTAACATACATCTTATTGCCTCTTAATGTCTTAAAATCAAAATATTCTAAATTGACTTAATTTGAATTATCAATATAAATGAATCATCAACGTCTGTTCTCTCATATGTGAGACTCTTAAGGATAATATTCCTGATTCAGTATTTACTCTGTGTACATGTTAGTATTTAAATACATAACCACAAGAACATATTTAAATTATTTAACTGTCTGTAAAACTGACAGAGCCTAAAGAAAATCTCCAGAGATAAATGATAGTAAACAGAAACTAAAAACATTACCCAGGGAGAGAATAAAGTATGCAAACAACTAAGAAACAAATCTATAGAAACTTCAAGAACAAAAACTTCAAGACGGGAAAACTCCTGCCTGAATTGGCCAACACAGCCAGAGAGCAAGAGCCTGCCAACAGGATCTTGTATAATGCAAGTCACTAACTCTATGAGTCTACTCATAAAAAGTGAACACCCAAAAGTCAATGTTGCCACTCCTCAAATTTAAATCTCAGGAGAACCCTTCCAAAGAGATTCACCACCAAAACTAAACCACTACATTCCAAGGATTCTTCCCTGTTATCTGCTTGTCAAAATAGGATAAGCAACATCAAGAAAACTGGGAAACAAACAAACTTCACTTATGAAACAGAATTCCTGCAAACTGAAGTTAGTTATTTTACCTGAGGCACATGTTTATATGCGACTCCAGGTTCCTAAAGAGAACATTTCTCACTCAGTTTCTCTATTCCAGAGTGCTAGGTGAAATGTCCCAAAGCCTTTTGCTCCAACACAGAAAACTCTATGGCCCAAATGTATAAGCACTGACAAATCTAGGCCAAGGAGACCACAAGGTGGCAGGGAGATATAAGGCAGGAAGGAAGGCTGTGATGGGCCCCTGCGGGGAAGTATATGGTCACCAGCTTTGGAGAGAACAAGCTGAGAAGTTTATGGTTGGGGTGAGTTTTGGTCAGAGGAGCAGGAAGGGGCTGACAGGTGCAAGTCCTCATCATCCTGAACATCATGAGAAGATTACAATTGGCTTTCTTTACAGAGAGGGAGGAACGAGGTTCCCAGAGTGAATGATGTTGAAGCACAAGGTTTTCTGGGAAGCACAAGGACTGGTCTCTGAAGGAAACAGAAAGGCAAGAGGAAAGACCCTGAGAACAGGTTCCCCCACAATGAGTGATCTCTACAGTCTTCCCAGCGCCAAGATTGGAGGAACCATCACACCTGTTGAAGGATGTTTCCCTGTTATCCGTGTGGGCAGCGATTAAGAGAAAGCCCCCACCCAGTAAGAGTGGAAGCAGAAAGAGACGGAATTAGGGGTCTAACTCAGAAGGAAACCTGATCAGGAGGCGAAGAGGCTGAATTCAGGAAGAGGCTAGCAGGGTAAGTACTTGGGGAGTATAAGACTTATTTGGAAGAGGGGCTGACTATCGGAAACTGCTAGGGGAAGAGAGGGCTTTCGCTGGACTCCAGGGGGAAAAGGCCGGTTTAGAGAGGAAAGGCTATCTTAAAGGGGGCCTTGGGCGTCTGGGTCGGGAAGGTGACTTTTAACGAAGAGAAGCGCTCTGCATAGCCCAGAGAGCCAGCCTCGTGGGGGGCGAGGGCTGAACTGGGGGTGAGGCTGATCCGCGCGAGCTCAACAGGAGCTCACCTGGAGTACTTCTGGCCTGGAAGGAGGAAACTTCCTCGCTGGGTGAAAGCTGCAAGGAGTGAGAGGCGCCAGGCGACGGCTGAACAGGGCAGGGGGCACGGTCCACTCAGCAGTGGGACGAAGGGGCAGGGGGACGGGGCGGGGGGGGGGGGGGCGTGGGGCGGGGTCACGGCTGCTGCGACGGAGCTGCGGGCTCGGGATGGCGCCCTCCCTCAGTCACACAGTCTCACACTCACACACATACACACGCTCTCGCTCTCACCATCGGCCACCCCGCCCGCGGCGAGAGAAACTGCCCGGGTCGGTGAACTACAGGACGGTGGGGGAGGGGGCTGGGCCGGGGATACCGGCCCACCGAGCCCGACGGGCAGGCGGCGTTACCTGTGTCAGGGAGAGCTGGGCCGCCGCAGCCATGGTGTTTCCATCATGCACGGGAGGGGAAGGAAGGACGGGCGGACTGGGGCTCGGGGCGGGGAGAAGGCGGAGGGAGCGGTCAGAGGCGAGGCCCGGGCAGGCGGGCGGGCGTCTCCCCTAACTTCGACAACTTCCCTCCTCTCGCCCGCCCCACCCCGCCCCGCCCCGCCCCGCCTGGCCCCGCCCGCCTGGCGCCAGCGCGGCGGCACCCAAATCCTGGATCCGGATTTAGCGCTGCCGGACAGGAACCTACCCCACCCCCCCCAGGGCCGCCTGCGAAAACCCGGCGCGGACATGAAAGTAAGGCGGACGGGCTGCGTAGGCGGAGGAGACTACTACAGATTGTGCCGTAAACTTTAAGCAGGTCGCCTACCTACTCTAAGCTTCTGCTTCTGAAAAATGGGGAAATTCTACCCAAAGAAAGGGTAGAAAGGTTGCTTGTGAAAATTAAATGAGATCATGATAGAAATAACAGTACTTTATTAAAATATGCTAGATTCTGTGCTAGACACTTAAATTTTTCAATTGTGTGAATGGAAGGAACTAAGACACAAGTAAGTTGTATAAATGAAGAAACCGAAACACAAATAAGTATTTTACCTAAGATCATACAGCTGATTAGGGAGCCAGGTTAGAATCCAGGTCTCACTCCAAAACCTCTCATTTAACCATCTGCTATTAGAATATGATGTTGAAAAAGAACACTTTTAAGTCATTCCGTCCAAGAGCCAAAATCCAAGTGGGAGGGATGATAAATAATGTCCTTGCCTGCTTGCTGCCTGTCACACTTACATTGTTTAATGAAAGAGCACTGGGACCTGCTCAGGTGCCTGCAGCACTCCTAACTCTTCCCATAGTCAACCTGACAAACTTCTCCTAGTTTCTGAAGACACACTCAAGTACTATCCCCTTTGCAAAGCAACTCCTGACCTCCCCAAGTCAGAGTTACACACTCTTCTTTTTGACATTTCTTCTCTACCCTATGAAGTCATTTTCACTCTAATGACTCTTTACATTTGTCTACCCCTCTAGACTGAGAGTTCTCAATGGCAAAGACAGTTTCTTTCTTTTTTTTTTTTTTTAAAGATTTTTATTTATTTATTTGAGAGAGAGAGAATGAGAGACAGAGAGCATGAGAGGGAGGAGGGTCAGAGGGAGAAGCAGACTCCCTGCCGAGCAGGGAGCCCGATGCGGGACTCGATCCTGTGACTCCAGGATCATGACCTGAGCCGAAGGCAGTCGCTAAACCAACTGAGCCACCCAGGCGCCCGGCAAAGACAGTTTCTGATGTATTTCTATATCCTCAGACCTTAGCATATAGCAGGTACTCAATAAAAAGCCTCAGTTACTGCTTGTGTTACACATAATACATCCTACACTATCTCATACTGTCATCTTCAGTTGGAATAAACAACAAGTTACTAGAAACCCTGATCTTTAAAGACTTGGCTTATATGCCACCTACTTCAAGAAGCCTTCTAGGAACTCCCACCCCACCTTTTAGTTGTTCTGATATGATCCTTATACTCTGCCTTGTTTTTAAGAGTTAATTAAAGGCTTTTCTCTACCCCACCACACTGTAAAATCCTTGAGGACAGGGGACTGACTCATTACTACACCCCACTCACAGGTTAACCTACCACAGAGTAGGCCTCAATAAATGTTTTTGCCCAGAATTGGTCTTCCTTTCTCAGTCATGGTGGCTTCCCACACCAACAAACCACAACTCTAATCAGGCCCATGACCTTGTCACCATTATCATAGCAGTCCCCATTTATTTATTTATTATTATTTTTGAAGATTTTATTTATTTATTTAACAGAGCGATAACAAGAGAGGGAACACAAGCAGGGGGAGTGGGAGAGGGAGAAGCAGGCTTCCCACTGAGCAGGGAGCCCGATGCAGGGTTTGATCCCAGGACCCTGGGATCATGACCTGAGCCGAAGGCAGAAGCTTAACCGATGAGCCACCCAGGCGCCCTGCAGTCCCCATTTAATATACCAGGATGGCCAACTGAACAAGGCCCATGATGGAGTAAGCCTCACCTAATTTATAGACCTTTGCCAAAATGGGCAAACCATCCCAGAAGTGCCCCCAGAAACTCCTGACTCTGCTCAGACCCCTTTTTACAAGGTTCAGCCACAAAGAGCCAGCCATGTAGGTCTGGTGAACAACCACTTATTCAACAGTCTCCATGGGTCTCTTTCTGCTGTTATTCTTTTTAACTCAAGGGAGGAGGGGAGATACTGTTTTAAATTACTCTACCAGGTAGAGTAGTAATTTGTAGTAATTTGACTTTTCTATTTTACATTATCACATTTGAGCTTCACAACTCTAAAAGGTATAACCCCACTTTATAGATGCAGTAAATGAAGATTATAGGGGGGAAAAAAGATTATAGGGGTTAATTGATTTGCCCAGTTATACAGCTAATAACCAAAGCAGTATAGCATAGTGGAATAAACAGGGCTTAGACACCAGAAACATCCAGGTTACAATTCTGGCTCTACCATTTACTAGCTGTACAACCAACCTTAGGGTTGTGGTGAGGATGAATGTGATAACATATATGAAAATACCTAAAGATGGAGGTAGTTGTAGATGTAGATATAGGTTAAGAAATCTGAAAGCCATGGAATAAGTTACTATGGGAAATACAAATTCACTTGCTATTCAAAGAGGTTCCTCCAAACAATATGAAGTAGAAGAAGATATTACTCTTGGGTGAATAGAGTGGAATTCCTGGTGTATAACGTTTTCCAGAAATGCAGTATGCAGCTAGTAAGGAGAATAGGGAATCATTTGGTGTGTGGCCTCAGACAAACCATTTAACCTGTTTGAGCCTCAGCTTCTCATATATAAAAATGAGCAGATCAGGGGCGCCTGGGTAGCACAGTCAGATAAATGTCCCACTCTTGGTTTTAGCCCAGGTTGTGATCTCAGGGTCATGAGATTGAGCCCTGCATTGGGCTCCACACTCAGCACAGAGTCTGCTTAAGACTCTCCCTCTGCCCCTCCTGCTCCTGTTCACTCACTCTCTCTATATATAATAAATAAATAGATCTTTAAAAAAAAATGAACAGATCAGGGGCACCTGGGTGGCTCAGTCAAGGATCTGCCTTCAGCTCAGGTCATGATCCCGGAGTCCTGGGATCGAGCCCCGCATCAGGCTCCCTGCTCCGCAGGAAGCCTGCTTCTCCCTCTCCCACTTCCTCTGCTTGTGTTCCCTCTCTCGCCGTGTCTCTCTCTGTCAAATAAATAAATAAAATCTTAAAAAAAAAATGAGCAGATCAGTGTGGAAAATATGGAGGAAACATAAGGAATTATTACCGTTATAATCGTGTGATTTATAGTAAATCAAAAACAATACACTGTATTTTTTCAGAATTGCTTTTCACAGTTTATATATGTTTTCACATACAGCATCTAGCACAACTCCTGGAATCAAATAGGTACATGATAAAGGTTTGTTGAAATGAATTAAATGCATAATGTCATGTGTAGTTATTATTCGCATCCTTATTTTATCCCCATTTCACAGATAAGAAAACCAAGGAACAAATACTTTGTAGATAACTTGTTTCAGTAAAGGCCACTTAAAGCAGGTTTGGGCCTTGATTAAAATAATAATAATGATAATCAGAGCCCTCAGCAAGGGAAGACAAGTTTAAAATCATCAATAATTAGTACTGGCTTCCTTTTCCACTCATTGGTTCTGGTTTAAATTTAAAACGACATGTGATGGATGATAGGAGTGATGGTCCAAACTCCTAAAAAGGCCTAGAACTTCTAGGACTGGATTTCTTTTTAAATGACACACCAATGACAGTTTGAAAATGCCTGTCCCAGATCTCATCAAAGCACTGGGTCATATCCCAAATCTATTTTAGGAGAGTAAAATGTAACTAATGGAAGATACGTTGTGATCTAATTCATTGTAACAAGAATGAGCTTCATGGAGCAGACAAAAAGGACTTGCCTGTTTTTCCTAGGGCAACTTAATGTCTCTGGATCTCTAAGCCTCATATTCCTCATGTGTCCATTGGAGATAATAATGCCTACCTTATGGGGATGATATAAGGACTACAAATCATGCATAAATGTCCTATTAAAGAGCCTTGACTGGGATAGATGCCTAATTCGTGGTAGCTATAAGAACACTATTCTTCAAGATCACCATTTAACTCTACCCCTCAGACAACTCTCCAATTACTAAGAGAGTTTTGCAGTTACATTGGCCCTAAGAAAGGAGTACCTTGAACAGCTGACACACGTATCCCTGTTACAGGAAAGGTAGATGTTCCTTAGGTAATAAAGTTGTGTCTGATGACTTAAATCTGCGTACTGACAACCAACAGATGCTGCTTTCATGTACATTATTTCATTTAATCCTCACAACAACCCTATGGGGATTATTATTAATTTTATTTTACAGAAGAGGAATTTGTCCAAATTCATAGTGACAAAGCTAGAAATTATACATAGGTCTTCTGACTTAAAAGTGCCTTTTACTAGGGCATGTTGCTGGTGTTCTGTAGACATTGATCACCACCAAGAAGACTTGATAAAATGGTGCTTTTGACCATGGAAAGCTGAAGATGAGGCCCTGGGTTTATAATAGCCCTGATCCTGAAGAGGAGAACTTAGATCCTGAACAACTTTGTCATCAGCCTATCTTTCCATCTTTCTATCCTACTCCTTCTCCCCAACCCACCCTTCCGAGACACCAGAGCTGCTTTTATTTCTTTATATTCCAACTTTAGAGGTGACCGTTATATCAACTCCTCATGAATACTGCGTATCTGTGATGTCAGCATTTAGAAATACAGGATGCTTGATTGAAACTATGGAAAAAAAAAACTGAGGAGCTCTCTGAATACACAAAGAACCAGTTTATTTGCGTGAGACTTTGAGAAAGGCCTTCCATATAAATGGTGCTAAGCTACAGAAAAAAAAAAAATTAAACTACAATTGTAATGATAATCTGGAGCTCATGCTTCCAAGCTGTCCGTTGCATAAATATCTCCCATTATTGTTCATGTTTGCCCAGGGCAGAAAGAATATGTGAGGCTGCACAATAATAACAATTGTGCTATACAAATAACTGTCCCTGTGCCAGGAACTGAAAAGAACAAGCAGTAAGAGATTTTTAAATGCCACATACACCCAGGGTGTGATAGGACATTTCAAAACTGTCTCCATCACTAATTTTTCAGGGCAATGGGGTGTTCTGGGAAGAGCCTGAATTTAGAACTGGGAAGCCCCAATCTGGCCCAGTCTTGGCTCAGCTACTTCCTAATTTTGTGACCTTGGACAAGTCAGTGAACTATACCAAGCCATTGTTTCCTATAAACTGAAGGTAATGATAGCACCTACCTGATCGTGCTGTTATGATGCTTAAGTGAAGTTACGTGTGAAAGCAGTTAGCCTGATGCCCGGCACACAGTGGACACTAGATAAGCATTAGCTCCTTTTTCTTCTTACTAGAGAATATTTAGGGTTTAAGAAACCAGAAACAAAAATAGAAATCATTTTTAAAGATCATCAGTAGTTTTCCAAACCTACCTTAATGGTTTTTTTAATAAAATTCATTCATCCATTAGTAATATTTATCGAGTACTAGAGAGTAGGGAAGATTATTACATTTATGTCCCTAAAGTTCCATTGGCTTCCAGTGAGCAAGCAAATGCAGTTTTATACTTGTCCTTTTTCCTTTCCTTTTCTTTTCTTTTTTTTTCTTTTCTTCTCTTCTCTTTCTTTTTTCCTCTTATGAAGGGTCCTGAAAACTATAAGAAACCAAAAGAACACCACTGGAAAGAAAATATTTGCGCTCAAGACTGCAGGTCCTTTCATCTGCAGATTTCAAAGCATTGTCTCCATCACTAATTACTAGCCCTGCTTAACATGTGGGAATGCTGAGACACCATCAAATTAAGAAGCTTGCCCTAAATCACAAGGCAAGTCAGCGGATGGGCTACAGACAGAACAAAGCTGTCCTGTTTGCCAGCCTTGGGCTCTAAAGTAGGACACATGAGAGTCAACAGAGGCTTCAAGTAATGCAGAGAAAAGTTTGGGGAATTCTGATTTTGTACCTTTGAATCATTGCAGTGACAAGAACATGGGCTTTAGAGTCAACTTTGACTTCAAATCTCAGCTCAGTTCCTTATGAACTGTGTAACCTCAGTCAAATCATAAGTGACGTCTTAGTTTCTTTCTCTAAAACGGGGATATTAATTCTTCCTTCTAAGGGTTTAGGGGAAGTTAAATGATGCAACTTTTGTGAAAATACCTAGCACAAAATCCTGCACTTAGCAGGTTCGCGTAGTTGGTGAAAACTAAGACAGTCCACATACACACATAATGACAAACAACTCTTTCAGTCAAAGATTTTCTAAGCCATAATCACAGTTGTGTCTCAGTTTGAGATGATGACTGTGTATTGAATATCTTATAACACAAATAGAGGATGCCTTGTTCAGTCCATAGCTTTTCTTCGTTTATTCTGTGCTTTCTTTCATAGCCCAAGTCCAATCTATGAGCAAGTTTTGTTGGCTCAACCTCCTATATATATCTGAAATTCCAATTCTGTTTTCGAAATATATTCTACATCTGACCATTTTTCACTGTCTCCACTGCCACCATCCCTTCTCTCCTGGACCACAGCTGAAACTCCTTAACTAGTTTCATGTTTGCACCTACATCTATCAATTCTCCTTATCAGAGACAGTGATCTTTTAAAAACAAAACAAAACAAAACAAAAACCAGATCTTGTCATTTCCCTATTTAAAACCCTCTGGGACTTCTCAAACTCCTGAGCAACACCTCCAATGGGGCCAGGTCTTTCCAGGTAAAGTATGAGTCAGCAAAGCACAGAAGAGCAAGTATGTTCTGAGCATGCTGAAATGTTTTGTGGAATGGAGCATGGTGGGGATGGGAGAGGGAGGAACGAGCAGAGAAAGATAGAGGACATATTAGGATATACTCAGAAGGAATCATGGCTGGGCCAGAAGAGGCTCAGGGAAATGTGTCTGTCTGGAGATTCTCAGACAAGCAAAATCTCTACTGGACACAAAAGGGACCATTATTATTTTGTGTTGATGACATTTTTTAATCTAATCTCCTTGATTTTTTAAAAGGACAATCTGGAATCTATTTTACCCCTTTAAAAGGAAGTCAGAAACCCTGACATCAGGACAATGGTTAAGAGGATGGGCTGTAGAATCAGACAAATTTGAGATTGGATTGAAGTCCTCCATTTATAAGATATAACACCACGGACAAGTTATTAAAATCTTTGAGCCTCAGTTTCATGCAAACTACATCAGAGTGATAAAGAAAATTAAATGGACAATGCTTATAAAGCACATTACACAGTGTCTGGCACATGGGAATAAGTGCTCAATGAACGGGGACTATCACATTATGGTTATGGCAATGATAATTAAGGATTTAATTATCTCTATAACTGCCCCATGTTCTTTAGCTTTACTAGTAAACCCTGTCAGTGTCTCACCCATAACAGATATCTCAAATAAATCTGTCAAATTTTGAAAGTCTGAGGAGACTGTCCTGATTCATAGCAACATTTGGCACTGAAAGATACCAAAAAAAAAAAAAAAAAGGTACATATTTTACTGGAGGCACTATCCATTCTATCCTACAGTCCAGAAAATCAAAGTATGTAAAAAGGGGAGTAGCATCGTGTTTGCATTTAACTGTATAGGAATGTAATTATACACCCTCAGTGCTCAGTGTTTGAAGAAAGGGGTTTTTGTTGTTACTTTCAATATTATCTCTATATGCAAGCCAAGGATTTCAGCTGATACTCAACCAAAGAGGCAAGGTTTTGATTTAAGCCTGAAGAAAATAATTGGTTGTGTTGAGCTTATGCAGATACAATATGTCTGCATATTATACTGAATAAGTTCTAGAATTTTTCAGGGATAACTCTGACAATATACAATTTTGGCTTACTAAGTGTCAAGCTTAGCCTCAAGTAAGACACAGCTGTTCTTTTTGCAAAATTATACATTATAAGTAGGTAAGATGAAGGAAGTAAATGGTTAAAAGTATGGATTTATTGTCAGAAAGGCTTACGTTCGAATTCTGACTCTGCCCCCGGGAACCTGGGCAAGTTACTTAACTATTCTGCCCCTTGTGGATGAAATGGCAATGATACTCCCTACCTCACTACATGTTTTGGGTAGTTTTGTTACATCAAAATGCAGTGGGGCCTAGAAAATCATCAATTTTGAAGAACTGGATTCAAGAAAACCAATTGTTTTTGAAAGGCTATAAATCTGAAATTCTATATAAAACAAATTATCCCTATAATTAAATGTCCACCCAAAGGGCACTGTGAAAACAATTTTTTTTTACTACTTAACAGAAGATTCTGATTGGAACTTCAAGGGAACATTATCTCAGGCCCACAAGAGAACATTGAACAACATCCTGCAAACTCCTAGCCTGGTGGGCACATTTTCAGACCACTGATTAGAACTACGAATGACAGGTTTACTGAAGCATGGAACTTACAAAGAGCAGATAAATGGGCTTCTTCCCATTTATTAATTTATTCAACAAGTTAAGTTTTTTGGGGGGGGGGTTGTTTTTTAAGATTTTTATTTATTTATTTATTTGACAGAGAGAGACACAGCGAGAGAGGAAACACAAGCAGGGGGAGTGGGAAAAGGAGATGCAGGCTCTCTGCGGAGCAGGGAGCCCGATGTGAGGCTCGATCCCAGGACCCTGGGATCATGACCTGAGCCGAAGGCAGACGCTCAATGACTGAGCCACCCAGGCGCCCCAACAAGTTAAGTTTTTATGACATACTATGCCCCAAGCACTCTGTAAGGCAGAGAAGTTACAAAAGTAAGATTAAGTCTCCACCCTCAAAGAGCACATAGCCTAGAGAGGAGGCCAGACAAGCAAAATGGCAATTATAAATGCAATGTAATAAAGTTAAAAGAATAAGATCCCAATAATGTGGAAATACACATATGCTATGGGACAAGGGAGAGCAGGCTTCCTTGTAGAAGCTGTATATAAGCTGATATCTGGAGCATGAGTAGCAATTGCCCTGGTGAAGCAAGGGATGGATGCAGAAGGGAGTGTATCAGGCACAGGGAATAATGGGCACAGAGGCCCAGAAGCAAGAAAGAGCAAAGAGCTGGGAAAAGTATTGTGATTCAGTTGGGTTGGATTTTGCTAAGGATGCAAAGCTAAGGTGAGATGCATCATAAGCAAATGAGAAGTGAAATCTTTATTCTTTTTTTTTTAAAGATTTTATTTTATTTATTTGACAGAGAGAGAGAGAGACAGCTAGAGAGGGAACACAAGCAGGCAGAGTGGGAGAGGGAGAAGCAGGCTCCTGGCCGAGCAGGGAACCTGGTGCGGGGCTCCATCCCAGGACCCTGGGATCATGACCTGAGCGGAAGGCAGACGCTTAACGACTGAGCCACCCAGGCGCCCCGTGAAATCTTTATTCTAAGAGCAATGTGGAATCATTGAAAGACTCCAAGGGTGGGAAATAAAAATCCAAAATTGTGTTTTAGAAAGGTCACTTTTGTACGCCTGAGTGGCTCAGTTGGTTAAGCGTCTATCTCTGGCTCAGGTCATGATCCCAGGGTCCTGGAATGGAGCCCTGCATTGGGCTCCCCGCTCAGCAGGAAGTCTATTTCTCCCTCTCCTGCGCCCCCTGCTTGTGTTCTCTCTCTCTCTCTGTCAAATAAACAAATAAATAGGGCGCCTGAGTGGCTCAGTTCTTGAGCGACTGCCTTCGGCTCAGGTCATGATCCCAGAGTCCTGGGATCGAGTCCCACCCACATCAGGCTCCCAGCTCAGCGGGGAGCCTGCTTCTCCCTCTGACCCTCTCCCCTCTCATGCTGTTTCTCTCTCTCTCTCAAATAAATAAATAAATAAAATCTTAAAAAATAAATAAATAGGGGCGCCTGGGTGGCTCAGTCGGTTAAGCGACTGCCTTCGGCTCAGGTCATGGTCCCAGGGTCCTGGGATCGGGTCCCGCGTCGGGCTCCCTGCTCCGCGGGAAGCCAGCCTGCTTCTCCCTCTCCCACTCCCCCTGCTTGTGTTCCCTCTCTCGCTGTGTGTGTCTCTCTCTCTCAAATAAATAAATAAAATCTTAAAAAAATAAAATAAAATAAATAAATAAATAAATAAAATAAACAAATAAATAAATCTTAAAAAAAAAGTAAGGTCACTCTCGTCAACATTGTACTGGAGGTTCTGGCCATGGCAATTATGCCAGAAAAAGAAATAAAAGGCATCCAAATAGGAAAGGAAGAAGTAAACTATCTTTATTTACAAATGAGATGATCGTGTATGTTTGGAAAATCCTAAAGAAACAAAAAAATTATTAGAATAAACAAGTTCAGCAAGACTGAAAGATTTAAGATCAATATCAGTTTTATTTCTGTATACTAGTAATGAATAATCTAAAAGTGAATTAAGATGACAATTTTATTTACAATAGCATCAAAAAGAAAAAGTACTTAAGAATAAATTTAAAAGGGGCGCCTGGGTGGCTCAGTTGGTTAAGCGACTGCCTTCGGCTCAGGTCATGATCCTGGAGTCCCGGGATCGAGTCCCGCATCGGGCTCCCTGCTCGGCAGGGAGTCTGCTTCTCCCTCTGACCCTCCTCCCTCTCATGCTCTCTGTCTCTCATTCTCTCTGTCTCAAATAAATAAATAAAATCTTTAAAAAAAAAAAAAAAAAAGAATAAATTTAAAAGAAGACATTTCAGGGGCGCCTGGGTGGCTCAGTTGGTTAAGCAGCTGCCTTTGGCTCAGGTCATGATCCTGGGGTCCTGGGATTGAGCCCCACGTCTGGCTCCCTGCTCAGCGGAGAGCCTGCTTCTCCCTCTCCCTCTGCCTGTTACTCTGCCTACTTGTGCTCTCTGTCGAATAAATAAATAAAATCTTTAAAAAAAATAAAAAAATAAAAGAAGACATTTCAGGCTCCTTGCTCAGCAGGGAGCCTGCTTCTCCCTCTGCCTACTGCTCCCCTTGCTTGTGTGGTCTCTCTCTCTGACAAATAAATAAATAAAATCTTTAAAAAAAATAAAAATAAAAAGTAAATAAATAAAAGAAGACGTTTAAGACTTGTAACTGAGGGCGCCTGGGTGGCTCAGTTGGTAAGCAACTGCCTTCGGCTCAGGTCATGATCCCAGGGTCCTGGGATCAAGTCCCACATCGGGCTCCCGGCTCAGCGGGGAGCCTGCTTCTCCCTCTCCCACTCCCCCTGCTTGTGTTCCTGCTCTCGCTGTCTCTGTCTCTGTCAAATAAATAAATAAAATCTTTAAAAAAAAAAAAGACTTGTAACTGAAAACTCTAAAACATCATTGAAAAAAATTTAAGACCTAAATAAGGGGTGCTTGGGTGGCTCAGTCAGTTAAGCATCTGCCTTCGGCTCAGATGATGATCCCACGACGGTCCCAGAGTCCTGGGGTTGAGCCCTCTTTGGGCTCCCTGCTCAGGGGGGAGCCTACTTCTCCCTCTCCCTCTGCCCCTCCCCCTGCTTGTACGCACGCACTCTCTCTCTCTGCTCTCTCTCTCTCAAATAAATAAATAAAATCTTTTTTTTTTAAAGACCTAAATAAATGGAAAGGCTTTTCATGTTCATGGATTAGAAGACTCGAGGTTGTTGAGATGGCAATACTTCCCAAATTGATCTACAGATTCATTTGCAACCCCATTAGAATCTCAGCTAACTTCTTTGTAGAAATTCACAAGCTGATTCTAAAATTTATTTGGAATTCAAAGACTCAGAATAGCCAATCTTGAAAATTAAGAACTAAGTTGAAAGATTCATACTTCCTCATTTCTAACTTACCACCAAGGTAGAGTAACCAAGACTGTGGTACTGGCATAAGGAAAGACATATAAATTGATACAATGGAATTGAGACTGCAAAAATAAGCCCATACATTTATGGCCAGTTGGCTTTCTTTTCTTTTTTTTTTTTTTTAAGTGGTCTCTACACCCAACATGGGGCTCAAACTCATGACCTTGAAATCAAGAGTCTCATGTTCTACCAACTGAGCCAGCCAGGTGCCCCTTGATTTTCAACAAGAGTGCCAAGACAATTCAATGGGGGAAAGAATAGTCTTTTCAACAAATTGTACTGGGACAACTGGATATCCACATGCAAAGAATAAAGTGTGGCAACTACCTCATTCCATATACAAAACCAACTCAAAATAGGTCATTGATATAAGTGTAAGTCCATAAAGCTCTTAGAGGAAAGTAAGTTTCCTAACTCTAAAACTCTAGGAGGAAAACGTAGATATAAATCTTTATGACTTGGGATTAGGTAATGCTTTCTTAGCTATAACACCAAAAGCATGAGCAACAAAAGGAAAAATAGATCAATTGAACATCAAAATCAAAAACTTTTCTGCTTCAAGGGGCACCATCAAGAAAGTGAAGACAATCCAAGGAATGGGAGGGTATATTTGTAAATCATATATCTGATAAATGAATTGTTCAGAATATATAGAAAAGCCTTACAGCTCAACAATAAGAAGATAAATAACCCAATTTTAAAAATGGCTAAATTATTTGAATAAACATTTCTCCAAAGAATATATACAAGTGGCCAAAAAGTGCACAAAATATGCTCTAACAGCTCACCATCATTAATCATTAGGGAAATGCACATCAAAACCACAATGAAATAGCCCTTCACACCAACTAAAATGGTTATAATTATTTATTTATTTATTTTTAAAGATTTTATTTATTTATTTGAGAGAGAGATGAGAGAGAGAGAGAGCACATGAGAGGGGGGAGGGTCAGAGGGAGAAGCAGACTCCCTACCGAGCAGGGAGCCCAATGCAGGACTCGATCCCAGAACTCCGGGATCATGACCTGAGCCGAAAGCAGTTGCTTAACCAACTGAGCCACGCAGGTGCCCCTAAAATGCTTATAATTTTTTAAATGGACAATAACAACTGCGTATCTACATGCAAAAGAATGTTGTTGAGATTGTTACAATCATCCAGAATTGGCAAGGATGTGGAGAAATTGGACTCCTCGCACATTGCTGGTGGAAATATAAAATGATACAGCCACTTTGGAAAACAATTTGGCAGTTCCTCAAAGGGTTAAACATAGAATTATCATATGCCCCAACAATTCTACTCCTAGGTATATAGCCAAAAGAATTTAAAACATATATCTGCATAAAAATTTGCATATGAATATTCACAATAATGTTATTTATAACAACCAAAAATGTAAAAACAAATGTCCATCATTGGTGAATAGATAAATACATGTGGTATATCTACACAATGAAGTATTATTCGGTAATAAAAAGAAATGAAGTACTGGGATGCCTGGGTGGCTCAGTTGGTTAAGCCTCTGCCTTTGGCTCAGGTCATGATCTCAGGGTCCTGGGATTGAGCCCTACATCAGGCTCCCTGCTCAGTGGGGAGTCTGCTTGTCCCTCTCCCTCTCCCTCCCCCTCTGCCCTTCCCCCCCCACTCAGGCTCTCTCTCTCTCTCTCCCCTCTCTCTCAAATAAATAAATAAAGTCTTTAAAAAAATTTTTTTAAAAAAGGAATGAAGTGCTGATCCATGCTACAACATGGGTAAACCTTGAAAACATTATGCTAAGTGAAAGAAGCCAGATGTAAAAGACTTTTATGCCTCACATTATATGATTCCATTTATATGAAATCTCTAGAATAGGCAAATCCATGGGGATAGAAATTAGATTAGCAGTTGCCAGAAGCTGAGGGAAAGGGGGACGGGAGTGAGTGCTAATGGACACAGGGTTTCTTCTTGGAATGATGAAAGTGTTCTGCAAGTAGATAATGATGATGGTTGTGAAATTCTGTGAATATACTAAAAACCACTTAAATGTACATTTAAAAACAAAAAAAGATGTGTCACTCTGGCTCTGTGTAAAGGATGGAGCAATAGGGTCAAGGATGCTTTAAAGAAATACAGGTAAGAGTTGTTGGGGCCAAACCTATAGCACAGTGGTGATATACTTGAGAGGATTGATTCTAAAGGTATAGAGAAGGTAGAATACCATAGTGGTTAAAGTTGTGGGCTTTAAAGAAAAAGACATCTTGCATCCAACCTCAGCTCTGCTACTTGCTAGTTGTGTGATTTGAGTTAAGTTCCTAAGCCTTTCTGAGCCTTGGTTCCCTCATTTATAAAATAGAAGCTATAAAAAATAGAATCTAGCTCATAAAGTTATCATGAGGATTTGTTCATTAATTCAAAAATAATTGTTCAGTACCTACTATGTGCTAAGCTCTATTCTAGGTACTGAGGATATAGCAGTAAACAAAACAAACAAAACTCTGCCTTCATGTAGCTTATATAAATTATTTATAAATGTTTAAATATATATAGTATATATAAAATCCTAAGTTGATAAGGAGACAAATATATCAGGAGAGAAAGATAGATGGAAGAGTATATAAGAAAGGGGGAGGGGTTGAGATTTCAAGGGTGGTCAGAAAAGTCCCCATGGATAAGGAAACATTAGAGAAAAGACTTAAAGTAAGAGACTGACGAAGAATATATCTAGGGTGGGGAGCGATCAAGGCAAAAGGAATATCAGTGCAAGGCAGGGATGTGCTTAGTAGGTTTGAGAAACATCAAGGATGCCAACATGGCTGGAGCAGAGTGAGGGTAAGGGTGAATGATTAAGAAAGGAAGTCAGAGAGGTTATAGTATCCTATATCAAGTGAGGTCTTGTAGGCCATTTTAAAGACTTTGCCTTTTACACTGAATGAGATGGAAAGTTACTGGAGTTTTGAGTAGAGGAAGAACATGGTATGGCTTAGGTTTAAAAAAATGATTTGGACTACTGTGGGAAAAATAGGTCACAGATAACAAGAGCAGAAAGCAGTAAAATAAATATGATATCATTGTAACAATCCAGATATGATAATGGCTTAGGTCAGAGAGTTAGCATGGTGAGGAGGATGAGGGTTTGGGGGAAGAAGTGGTAAGAAGTGGTCAGATCTGTATATATTTTGAAGGTAGGGCCCAGGGCGCCTGGGTGGCTCAGTTGTTAAGCATCTGCCTTTGGCTCAGGTCATGATCCCAGGGTCCTGGGATTGAGGCCCTCATCAGGCTCCCATGCTCAGTGGGAAGCCTGCTTCTCCCTCTCCCACTCTCCCTGCTTGTGTTCCCTCTCTCGCTGTGTCCCTCTCTGTCAAATAAATAAATAACAATAAAAAAATAATAAATAAATATTTTGAAGGTAGGGCCCAGTAGATTTGCTAAAGGTTTAACTACAAGGTATGAGAGGAAGAAAAGAGTCAAGGATGATGCCAGGTTTTTGTCTGAGCAACTGGAGTGATTGAGTGAGATAGGGAAAACTGTGGAAGAAACCAATTTGGGAAGAACGTCAGGAATTTTGTCTTGCATTAAGTTTGAGATACTTTTTAAACATCCAAGCTGAAATGTCAAGAATGCAATTGGAATAAGAGTCTGGAGTTCATGGGGGAAATCTGAGTTGGAGATACAAATTTGGGTGTCAATAGCATATGGGGGCATTTAAAGCCATGAGACTGGGTAAGACCATCTGTACAAAGAGTGTCTGTGATCCAAGAAGTCCAACTGCAGCCACTCCAATGTTAAGAGTTCAAGGAAATGAAGTGAAACTAGCAAAAGAGAAGGAACTGAGAAGGAGCAACCAACAGTGAGCTTGGAGTAAAACGAGGAAGGTATGGTGTCTGTCCTGGAGCCAAGTAAACACAAGTGTTTCAGGAAGAAATGAGGAAGGAAGGAGGGAGTTAGCAAATTATCAGATCTAATCATAGGGCCAGTCAGATGAGAACTGAGAATACTTCCAGATTTTTTAACACGGAGGTCTTTGGTGACCTTGGTAAAAACAGTTTCAGTTAGTAAAGGGGGTAAAACCTGATTAAAGTGGACTCTAGAGAGAATGATAAGATAGGACTTGAAATCAAGAAACACAGACTTCTTTGAGATATTGGCTGAAATGAAGAGCAGAGAGAGAAACAGTGTGGTAGCTAGAAGGGAATATGGAGTCCAGAAAGGTTTCTTTCTTTTTTTTTTTTTTAAGATTTTATTTGACAGAGACACAGTGAGAGAGGGAACACAAGCAGTGGGAGTGAGAGAGGGAGAAGCAGGCTTCCTGTGGAGCATGGAGCCTGATGCGGGGCTCGATCCCAGCATCCTGGGATCATGACCTGAGCCGAAGGCAGAAACTTAATGACTGAGCCACCGAGGCGCCCCGAGGTTTCTTTTTTTAAAGATAAGAGATACCATAGCACTTTTATTTTTATATTTATTTTTATTTTAAGGTTTTATTTATTTATTTAATTGACAGAGAGCGAGAGAGACAGTGAGAGAGGGAACACAAGCAGGAGGAGTGGGAGAGGGAGAAGCAGGCTTCCCGCCAAGCAGGGAGCCCAATGCGGAGCTCGATCCCAGGACTCTGGGATCATGACCTGAGCTGAAGGCAGTCGCTTAACAGACTGAGCCACCCAGACGCTCCAGCACTTTTATTTTTAGATTTATTTATTTATTAGAGAGAGAGAATGTGTGTGCGCACGCGCGTGGGCTTGTTCAGGGTGGGGGGAGGGGCAAAGGGAGAGAGAAAATCTCAAACGGACTCTCAGCAGCCCACTGAGCCCAGAATCCACTGCAGGGCTTCATCTCACAACCCAGAGATCATGACCTGAGCCAACATCAGGAGTTGGATGTTTAATTGACTGAGATACCCAGGCACCCCACCATAGCACTTTTTTAAGCTGATGGGATGATACTTTGGGAAGGGAAATACTGATGATATAGACAAGAGAGAGAATTGCTGGAGCACAGAGGCAAGAATTGGCTTTCAGAGTACCACTGAGGTGTAATTATCCAGGCAGGCATGGATGATGCAGGTGGGTGGTTATCTACTGAGAGAGAAAAAAAAGAGGTGCTGGAAGTTTGAAGAAAAAATATAATCATTTAGGGAAAGTGGATGGACTTTTAACATAAAATGATTACCAGATAGCACTAAAGGCTTACCTGAGGTTAGTGGTAATGAATTTGAAGAATCCAATTGACAGTTGTGGGTTTTTCTTCAACCACGTTCCAAAAGGTAGAGTAGATGGAGAGTTAGATTGTCCAGGGTAGGGGTTTTGTGAGGCAGAATAACAAAGCAAGAAGAATAAAAGAGAAGAAGACATATCAAGGGAATGATTTTAACATTGGACCTTGGAATTTAAGTGGGTAAGAAGGCAAGTGAGGACATAAGATGGGTAAGGAATGGTCAAGAGGTGTTGGGATCACTGGCGTAGGGGCTATTAGAGAACTGTTGGAATTGGGGTGTTGGAAGGAGTGAGCTGGAAAGACTGGAGTGGTAGAAAGATAAGAAAGATTATTGGTAGATTAATAATAAATGGAAACAATCCCTAAAAAATAATAGGAGTATTAAGACCCAATCCATGTCATCAAAGTGCTCATTATGTAGTACCAAAGGTAAGGCAGAAATGAATGCTCAAGATAAGTATATGCAGTGCCTGTAAGAACCAAAAGGAATCTTCAAGTAAATGTGAGGGTCAGATCAAGGAAAGCATCCAAAGAAGGTGTCATTTGAGGTGAACCTCAAAATGGAGCAAGTGCAAAGCATAGCCTGATATACCACAGGACTTAAGCCATTGCAGTGAGTGTTCAGAAATAGTGGTTGGAGCATGGAATGGGAACTATGGCAGGGAATGAGACTAGAGAATGGGCTGGGGCCAGGTTAGGAGATCTTTGAAACGCAAAGCTAGTGCGTGAGCATTCTTCTGTAGTTAATAGTGAGGTTAGGGACCCTTCTGCATAATTGAGCCCACTTATTAGCATGATAAGAAGTCATATTGGTTTCTGTATTTTAATTAGTCTAAAGTTGCTTTCTTCTCCATTATGTACTTATGTCATATTTAGAGTTTTGTGTTTCACTAGGATTTTCTGATTGTCCTTGTAAGATCATCTCCAGTCTATTGCACTGATACTGTTAATTTCTTTCCAAACAGTGTCCTGACGCATGCCCATTCACTTTTTTCCCCAACGTCATCTTCCAGCTTCAACCTTCATCCCTCAGTGTTGGTAGGAAAGTCTAACATGTTACCCCTTAGGGCCCTGCCAGAAGGGGGTGAGACATAGGTTGGCTGTGATCAGAACTAACCTGTCCAGAGCATTAGGACCAGGTGAAGTGGACAAGAGTTGAAGGTGAAGAGTCATATCTTCCCAGGAGAGAGAAAGACACAAGGGGCACAGTCTCACAACGGAGGTCACAGTTTTTTTGGGAACTCAGTATCAATGCCAATGATGGTGTCGGTCCCCTTTGCAGACTGTATTTATGATGTCATTGGAAAGTATCAGAAACTCTGTCTTTATAGACTAACCAGGTAAGTGTTGAAACCATTACCTTCCCTACCACATTATTGTGGCTTTGGCCAAGTCCCTTCCCTCCTCTGGACCCAAGGTCCTGTCTATAAAATGAGAAGGCTAAATTCATCCTTCTCTAGGGCTGCTTCTAGCTCTGACATGCTCTAATCTTTCTGTTACCTTTTATTCTGTATTAAACTCATAATATGTGCCAGGCATGTTTCTAAGCATGAGACCCTCTTTCTCACCCCTTCTCTCCTCACCCCAAACCCCTGTTATGAATTATGTTGGGCTTTTCTTGTTTAAAACATTTGGAAAAAGTGATATGTTAGGAGGTTTATTTCATACAACACATTTGAGAGAAAAATCATATAAAGGGCTTTGTTTTGTTGCAGCAGCTGAGACAGTAAAACCACCAGAATGACATGTAACATCATTTTGTACTGCCCTCAAGTGGTGACCCAAATGTCTTGCTGGTTGCAGTTTAAGGAATAAAATATTTTCAGAGGATCCTGAGGTGAGTGTATTTGATCGAATCTCTTATCTTATAAAGGATGGGCTGAGGCTCATCATTGTTCTTATCGGCGTACAAATCTGTTCTAGTTTCTCCTATCTTTAACAAGCTATTTTATAACCTTGACTCCCTCTCCAGTCCTATTTCTCTACTCCCCTTCACAGACAAATTTCTCAAAAGAGTTATCTGCATTCTGTTTCTATTTCCTCATCTCCAATTTATTTTTAAGCTTTTTACTTCAAAATAATTTCAAACTTTCAGAAGAGTTGCAAGAATATTACATATAATTCCTATATGTTCTTTACCCCAATGCATCAGAACTTTATATTTGGCACAATCTCTTTATCTGCGTGTATGCATACATGTATGAATGCACGCATATATACAATTTTTTCCTAAACTATTTGATTTGGAGTTTTTACTCCTAATATCCTAAATATTTGAGTGGGTATCTGCTAAGAAAAAAGACATTCTCTTATATACCTGCATTCCTCCCCCCACTCCCAGTATGATGACCAAATTTAGGAAATTTAACATTGATAAAATCCTTATATTTAGTCCATATTCAAAGTTCCACTTATTGGCCTGATACTGTCCTATTTAGTAGTTTTTCCTCTGATCCAGTGCCTGATCCCTAATCATGCATTGCATTTAATTGTCATGACCCTTTAGTCTCCTTTAATCTGGGAGAGTTCCCCAGTCTTTTATTGTTATTCATGATATTGACATTTTTGAAAAGTACAGGCCAGTGTTTTGTAGAATTTCCCTCTCTTTGTTTTTTTTTCCATGTTTTCTTATAATTCAATTTCTTTCTTTTTTTTTGAGGGAGCAGGCATACTACCCATGGGATATTATGTCCTCAATGCATAAGATGAGAAAAAACGTGGTGTCACTTGGTCCCATTATTGATGGTGTTCACTTTGATCAGTTGGTTAAGGTGGCATCTGTCAGTTTTTTTTCACTGTAAAGTTATCATTTTTCCCTATGTAAATAATGAGTAATCTTTGGAAAGGTATTTTGAGACTGTATAAATATCTTGTTCCTTCTCAGACTTGTGCTGAAAGTTTTCCACTTTCACTGATAATTGATAATCTCTACTACTTCTATGTCTTCAAATGCTGATTATTCTAATGACTTCTAAATTCGTATCTTTATGTCAGACCTCTCTTCTGGGCTCCAAACTTACAACCAACTGCCTGATAGATATCTCCTTGGATCTCACTGACATCTTAAGTTTAACATGTCGCGGGCGCCTGGGTGGCTCAGTTGGTTAAGTGACTGCCTTCGGCTCAGGTCATGATCCTGGAGTCCCAGGATCGAGTCCCACGTCGGGCTCCCTGCTCGGCAGGGAGTCTGCTTCCCCCTCTGACCCTCCTCCCTCTCATGCTCTCTGTCTCTCATTCTCTCTCTCTCAAATAAATAAATAAAATCTTAAAAAAAAAAAAAGTTTAACATGTCTAAAATAGAACTCCTAATCAAGGTCTGAATTAATTATTCTAATGGCTGCAAAATGATGATTTTATAACTCCATTATTCCACCTCCATTTTTTTAGTTGGCATTCTGTAAGCAATATCTTTCCCTTTTCTCTTTTTTAATTATATATTTATTATCATTAGTATACACTCATAGATTCTTATTTTATTTAATAGGTTATACTCCATTACTGTCATTATTCATTTCAATGTTCAATTTGTCCCAGATTTGGCCAGTGAGAGTCCCTTCATACTGGTTCCTGTGTCCTTTTGACACACACCCATCTTTTTTTTTTTTTTTAAGCACTTTTCTTGCTTTCTGGTATAACATGATATTCTGGGTTCATCTTGTATTTTTCCTGTCTAGCCTTGAAAATCATCCATCTCTCCAAAGAGCTCCCCTTTTAGTAGGCAATGGTATTTAGAAACCAAGATCTGGGCACCAGAGATGCTCATTGTTACTGGGGTGTAATTGCTTTTAGGCCCTTTAGGTAAACAGAGCCACAAGGAAAAATGGCAACTTAATATAGTTCAACTATTTTTAATCATGAATTCATTACTAGTACACTCTAATTCCAATTCAGCACCACAGCGTTCTTTCTGCTATTCCTTATTTGCATTTCCCTTTTCCCACAGTGAGAACTTTGACTCCCAATAGCATCATTGTCTTTTTTTCATTTGCTCAGTGTTATGATACACACAAAATAGTTTCAGAATTGCTACATTCATGTCACTTAAAAAAAATCTATTAAATTGGGTTCAAGATTTGTTTGCAGTTTTGTTTTGTTTTTAGACCAAAGGTACATATACAAAATACTGTGTTCAAAAGTTATTTGGATTAGTTTTTATTTTCCTTCAGAATATTTATATTACTTATTTATATACAGTTAGGTTTATTTGTTTTCTATTTATACTCAGTTTTAGGATCCCTTTCATTCTTGTAGATTCAATTTTCTTTTTGAATATGTAAAAGTTAACATTGTCCAAAAGTCAAATCCATATGAAAACATGGAATGCTTCACAAATTTGTGTGTCATCTATATGTAGGAGTCATGCCAATTTTCTCTGTATTGTTTTAATTTTAGTATATGTGCTGTCAAAGTAAGAACACCTCTAATTCATTTTCAGCCTATTTGATGCTTACTTAGCACTTACACACACACACACACACACACTTCACTGAAATTGTTCTTGTCAAGGTCATCAGTGACTATTTTTTCTATCCTTATCTTATTTGACCTTTCCACTCTCAGATGACCTCTCTAATTTTCTTGAAACACTCAACTCTCTTGATTTTGATTCCATGCTCTTCTGGTTTTACTCTCTCTTCACAGGCCTTTCTTCATTCTCGCTGTTTGTTCAGCCACCCTAAAATGTGTTGCTCCTCGGGACACTTTTTGGCTCCCTTTACTTCTCTCTGTATCCTTTCTTCCTAGCTGATCTCAACTACTTCTGTGTCTTCAAATGCTGATACCCGCAAGGGATTCTTTGAATGTTGATTATGCTAATGACTTCTAAATTCATATCTTCATCCCAGACCTCTCTTCTGGGCTCCAAACTTACAACCAACTGCCTGATTGATATCTCCTTGGATCTCACTGACATCTTAAGTTTAACAGGTCTAAAATAGAACTCCTAATTTCTCTGCCAAACGTGCTTCCTCCAAGTTCCTTCTCAGTAAATGTCACCTCCCTCCACCTGGTTGCTCTAGCTAGAAACTTAGGAGTCAGTCTTGATTCCTCTATTTTCCTCAATCACAATGTCCAATCCACCTGCAAAATATGAATATTTTACCTCTAAAAACATGTCAAATTAGTCCATTTCTCTCTGTCTCCACTATTACCACTTCACTCATCATCTCTTCCCTAGGCTATTCATCAACCTCATAACTGGCTTCCCTTTTATCCCTCCCACATTCATTCTCTATACAGTAGCTACCCTGACCTTTTTGAAAACAAAATAATAATACAAGCTTACATTTATTGGGTGTTTATTGTGTGCCAAGAACTGCTGCAAGCACTTTATATGTATTTAATCTTCACAATGATCCTATGAGGTAAAACCCAATTCTATCTCTAATTTTATAGAAAAGGAAACTGGGGCACAGAGAGATTAAGTAATGTGCCCAAGGCCACACAGCTGGTAAATGGTAGAATGTAGGTTTGAACCCAGAGTGACTTTTTAGCCTTCAAGCTTATCTACACATGCTATTGGATCAGGTTACTAAGCCTCAAATACTTTCATGGCTTCTCACTGGGGCTCACTGGGACTAACTTCACTGGAACTAAATTCCCAACTCCGTACATAGGCCTGCTAGGTTCTGGGACATGACTCCTGCTTACCCCTCCAAACTCATCTCATGCTGTTCCCTTTCCTTCCCTTTCCTTCAGCAGCCTGGCTTGTTTTGTTTTGTTTTGTTTGCTGTTTCTCAGCTTCCTTGAACGTGATAAGCCCTTTCCTGCCAGTCAGCATTACTTATCCTCCACCTCAAATACTCTTCTCCCTGGATCCCTCTCATTCTTTAGGTCTTGCTTTAATGATCTGTTCTGACAGAACTTCCCTTATGGTGCTATTTCTTAAGTGGCTCCCTTTCTGGTATGTTCTATCTCAGCTTCATATTTGTTTTCTTTTTAGGCCTTAAAACAATTTCTAATTACTTGTTTGCTTACTTGTTTTGTCTCTCTTCCCCACTAAAATTAAGTGCAAAGAAGGCAGAGGCTGTGTCTTGGTCATTTTTGTGTTTTCAGAGCCTAACACGGTGCCTTGTTCATAGGAGGAACTCTAGGAACATGTATTGAATAAACATATGTTATTGTTTTCTACTTCATAGCTTCTGCGTACTCATAATTTCTGCTTCCTCATCACTTTGGTTTGTCACAGCCTAGATGCCATCTCCTCTCACACGGACCCCTACTCAACCTCATGACCTCTCTCTTTGCATCCCTTTGGTCATAGTTTCTATTGCTACTAATTGCCTCAATCACCTCATATTTCCCAACTCAAATTCCAGAGAGAGAAATATTGATTTGTCCAACTCATTTTCTAGAAGACAGACCACATTTGTAGGTCATTGACAATTTGGGTTGTCAATGTGGGTTGCTTGCCTTTGGGTCAGATTCCCAGTCCTGGTCCAAACAGTTGTGTGGGGCAGGGTGTGGGCGGGGGGGGACGTCCTGCACAGGGCTGCCTTTCGGCAGGGCTGAGGATTTAGCAGGCACGATGATTGATATTTGAGCACAAGTGGCAACCCCAGCAGCAGTGGTGGCAAATAGTTAATCAGGACTCACTTAAGGGTCAAGTTCCCCCATAGTTGTTCTCTAGGAGGCAGGGCTCAGGTTATCTTGAGTCCTGTTTACTTTCCCTCTGAGAATAATAAACACAAATTGAAAGCCCTCATATTTACAGCCCACATATTTACATTTCTAAGACTAAAAAGAGTGTTTGCATCCGTGTGCATGCGTAAGCCCAGCAACCCTGTGAGGCAAAGAATATTGTCTCTATTTTACAAATAAGGAAACTGAGGCTCAATTTCCTCGCCCAAAGTCAGATACATACTAAATAAGAGGTAGCACCAAATCCCAGATTCTAGACTCCCATGCCTGGGCTCCTTTCACTATATCTCACTGCCTCATTTGAATGTCTCGTCAAATGTTCGAAAGAAGCTTGATAATGATTGAAGATTCCTCTAAAATAGCACTATAGGTGGGCTCCATGGGCTCTGGGTTCCCAATACACTTATCAAGTACCAAAGGATTTAGAGAGCACCTACCATGTGCCAGGCACTCTGTGTTACAAATACTATCTCAGTTCAACCTCACAAAACTTACTTGAGGTAGATGTTCTAATCCGCACTGAAGAAACTGAGATTTAAGAGATTAGGTCACTGTTCCAAGTTTAAGACCTAGTATATGGTCCTGCTGGGATCCTAATTTAGATCTTTCTGACTCCAAAGCCCATCTTCCTTCCATTACACTAGACTGTCTCCCTTCTTCTCAACTGTGTCATCTTGGTCAAGTTACTTAATTTATATGACCTTCTATTTCCCTGTCAGTAAAATGGGGATATTAGTACCTAATTCGCAGGATTATTATAGGTTTCTGAGCAATCATGTAGTAGAAGAGCCTAGTCCAGTAAACTTAGCAGGTATACACTTTCAGTCTAGGGTGAATCGAAATCTTCACATGTGAAAAAAATTAGAATTATCAACTTCAGGGGCGCCTGGGTGGCTCAGTCATTAAGCATCTGCCTTCAGCTCAGGTCATGATCTCAGGGTCCTGGGATCGAGCCCCACATTGGGCTCCCTGCTCAGCGGGAAGCCTGCTTCTCCCTCTCCCACTCCCCCTGCTTGTGTTCCCTCTCTCGCTATGTCTCTATCAAATAAATAAATAAAATCTTAAAAAAAAAAAAAAGAATTATCAACTTCAGTTGCCTATAACAAACAGAATCTCTTGTGAGACTCTATTCTGCTGGCAAGTATTCCTGGCCTAAATTCTGAAGACATGGGACCTTGAGGGAAACAACAGTTATTCTCTAAGAAAACAGAGCAATTCAATGTACTTCAGAGATGAGAAAGAACCTGCATTCAACCTAGCCATGATGTAGCAGGATGGAAATTGATAAGTGCTCAAGAAAGAGATTTGAGTATGTGTCTCACAAGTTTAAGACTTAGTGTCTAAGGCCAGGGCATTTTACATATAATCTTATCTAACCCTACCACAACTTTAAGAGGTAGATCTTCTTGTGACATCCATTTTTCAGGCTCAGAGAGTTTATGTGATCTGCCTAAGGCCACACAACTAATTTGGGGCAGAGAAAGAACCAGAGCCCAGTTTGGCTCTATTGCACCAAGCTTTCAGCTGTCTACTAGCAAGTTAACCTGCTCTGAAACTTCAGGGCTCTTTGGATAGAAACTTACTCCCCAGTCAAACACCATCCTGACTGACATCTTGCCCATTCATTGTTCTCTGGAAAGAAAAAAATCAGTTCTACAGGCATTGGCACAATTTAGGGAGAGTGCTGGCTAGGATGACACTTTCCCATTTGGCAGTAAAGATAAATACCAACAATAAATACAGATACACAATACAAATAAATACAAATACATAGAGATAAACAAATGATACCATGTGAGAAATGCAAGAGCAAGAATTAAAACTAATCTTTGTATAGCGCTTTATGATTCACAAGAGTTATAATTCATATCTATTACCCGATTTGCTCCTCATATCACCCCTTTGAGATAGGTATTATCATTGCCATTTCACAGATGAAGAAAATGAGGCTTGAAGAAGTTGATTTAGTATGAAGTGGACATACGTTGTTCTATGGTCTCCCAGCCTGCATTCTTCCTTTGTAATGGTACCCTGTGTTTCCTTTAGAAATCAAGTACCTAGCATCTCAGCAATAGTGATTGGATCAACATGAGCACATGACACATCAGATCTTTGAGTGTCAAGCTTGGAACTTTTGTTTAGGCTTTTGTCCAAGCTGTTAAGATGGAGGAACTCTCTAAACCCATGGGTATGAGTCTGAAGCCAGTGGCTAACTACCACAAGAAGTATAATATTATATATAAAATTTAAACCTGCAGAAGAAAATTCAGCCTCGCCAATGGTGGAAATAAAAAATAAAAAGGAATGCATAGTGAATGGATGGTAGGACTAAATCTTAATATATATTAATTACATCAAATGCAAATAAGTTAATCTCACCAATTGAATTTTTAAAAATTACATCCAACAATAAATTGGCTATAAGAGACACACTTAAAACATAAAAGGATAGAGAGATTAAAAATAAAAAGATGAAAAGAGATACATGAGGAAGATATGAACTGAGTTGTGATCTGAATTCTGTCAAAAAGAAATTTTAGTCTCAAAAGATAAAAAGTGATAAAAGGTAATTATATATTCATAAAAGAAACAACAGGCAAACACATAGGTGCACTTAATTATATAGTCTTAAGACACACAGAATGGCAGAGAGGAATAGATAGATGCATAATTGTAACTGAAGATTTTAATATCTCCCTCTCAGAAACCGATACATCAAGGCTTGAATCCTAAAATTACCATATTTTAACAATTCTACACCTCATACAAGGCTGGACTCTGGGAGAATTAAAGACATAATAAATGTGAAAAAATTATTTAAAAAAAAATAGAAGACTATTATAGTTTGTGCCCAAGGAGAAGGGAAAGGCAAAACTTCAAAGTCACAGACTATAACACAGTAATATTGATGAATAATAAGGATTCTCATTTAACAAAACACGCTGTAACTAGATGAAAGACAAAGTAACTGGATGAGAGAATGGGAGAAGTTATTTGAAATACTTAGCATACAAAACTCTTGCAAGTAAATATGAACAACAACCTCTAGAGAAAAATAAGCAAAAGACATGAACAGAGAAGAAATTCAAAAATCAAAAGGGATATGAAGAGATGCTTAAAAAAATCAGAGAAATGTTAATTGAAACAGCAATGTGCTGTTGTTTTACACCTATCAAACTATAAAAATTAGAATGATAATGCTTGCTGGTGCAGTTGTGGGGATGCTGGAATCCTTACATATGGTGGCAGGAGTACACTGCTATGGCCTTTATGGAAAGCAATCTGATATAAATTATGATAATTACGAACTCACATACTCTAGGAGCCCACAGTTCCTCTCCTGGGATATATCTCACAGAAATTCTTATGCAGACACACAAAGGATTAAAATATTAATCACAGTGTTATTTATGATGGTGAGGACTTAAAGGCAACCTGTTTGGTGGTCTATCACTGGAGAATAGATGACTAAAATATAGAAAATTTTATATCATGAAGAATTACACAGCAATCAGAAGCAATGGGTTAGATGTATACACAGCAATATGAATGCATTTGAAAAACAGTCTTCAGTGAAAAGTCTGAAGAAACAAAATGAGATTTAAACACTGTACCATTTGCATAAATTAAAATACATCCATACCAAACAAAATTCACATTTTATAAGAACATATACAAATGAAAAGATATGCACCAAGTAAAACTTAGTTGCCTGTGTGGGGGAAGGGAGGGGACTAAAAGGGAAAAAATAAATAACAAAACTTAAAAGTATAATACCAACCTAAGATGATAAAATGCCATGTACTGAGGAGTGTGGTTAACTAAACCCTCTACAACTAAAGTCAAACCATCCAATCAATGAATGAACATAATACTGGGAGGAAAGACAATAGGTATTATATAGTTGTCTCTGGATTTGAGGATAATGAGAAATTTTTTTATTCTTCTTAATATGCTTATAGACTCCAAATTTTTACATCGAACACTTGTTATTTTCTAAAATAAAATCTATAATCAGAATTAAAAAAAAAAAAACTTCAGGCGTCTGGGTGGCTCAGTTAGTTGAACATCTGACTCTTGGTTTCAGCTCAAGTCATGATCTTGGGGTTGTGAGACAGAGCCCTGTGCCAGGCTCCACGTTCAGTGGGGAATCTGCTTGAGATTCTCTCCCTCTTCCTCTCCCTCTATCCCTCCCCCTACTCTTGTGCTCATGTTCTCTCTCTCTCTCCCAAATAAATAATAAATCTTAAACAACAACAACAAAAACCTCATCTGGAGGATTATGTTTCAGTGGCAGAATGGTGGTGTTCAAAAGACAAGACCTGGAAGGAAATACAAAAAATTTCCAAGTCTGTGCAGAAAGGGTGGAACTATACATGTATCTTCCCTTGTTACATTACCTTAATTTCTGAAATAATGTTTGTACAATTTATCAAAATAAATATAAAAGCAACTTAATAAATGTAAAAGCAGCAGCTTTTTTGAATGATTTTTTTTATTTTTTAAAGTAAGCTCTACGCCCAATGTGGGGCTTGAAATCATAACTCCAAGATCAAGAGTTGCATGCCCCAAAGCATCAGCTTTAATTCTTTTTTTTTTTAAAGATTTTATTTATTTATTTATTTGAGAGAGAAAATGAGAGAGAGAGAGAGAGAGAGCACATGAGACGGGGGAGGGTCAGAGGGAGAAGCAGACTCCCTGCCGAGCAGGGAGCCCGATGCGGGACTCAATCCAGGGACTCCAGGATCATGACCTGAGCCGAAGGCAGTCGCTTAACCAACTGAGCCACCCAGGCGCCCAGCTTTAATTCTTTTTAAGATCTATTTATTTATTTGAGAGAGAGTGAGCCGGGGGGAGAGGGGGTTGGCAGAGGGAAGAGAGAGCCTCCCCACTGAGCACAGAGCCTGCCACAAGGCTCAGTCTCATGACTCTGAGATCAAGACCTGAGCCAAAATCAAGAGTTGGATGTTCAATCAACTGAGCCCCTAATTTTTTTTAAGATTTATTTATTTATTTTAGAGAGAGAAAAAGAGAGAGTGGGGGGAGGCTGAGGGAGAGAGAGAATCTTAAACAGACTCCCCACTGAGCATGGAGCCAGATGTGGGGCTCGATCTCACAAACCCACGATCATGAGCTGAGCCGAAATCAAGAGTCAGATGCCCAACCAACTGAACCGCACAGTCACCCCTTACTTAAAAAAATTTGTTTAAGATTCCCAAAGCAGCAGCTTTAAAAAATATTTAAATAGATCCATATTGTTTAGTCTTTTTTTTTTTTTTACTCTTTTACTCTTTTGCATGAAAATCAGTATCTTTATCTGGTGGGGGCAGGCATTGGTAGTAAACAATGCTCGCATCAAACTGGAATGCCTAAAATATAGATTACCCACAAGCCAGCCCTCCAAGCCCCAATACAATATTCAGGCTCAGGCACCAAAAGCTTTACTCTTGTTCACAATGGAAGATGCTTATGTTAAATAAATAGGTATAAAAATGAAGGGTGCCAAAATATGCCACCCCAAAAATGCCACTTTAGTATAAAGATTATTTTTAGTGAAAAGCACTTGAGGGCGCCTGGGTGGCTCAGTCGTTAAGCGTCTGCCTTCGGCTCAGGTCATGATCCC